>NC_133789.1:8207245-8351999 GCF_003597395.2 Chelonoidis abingdonii
TAGCCCCTAGCCTCCATTGACAAAGAATCAATTCAGGGAAGTTCTCTGGGCCTGTGTTAAGGGTACATGGGATTCAGGACACCACCCACGATCGTATCACACACAAACATCGTGGATATCCATCTCTAGGGAGCAGAAACTCACAATTTAATTGTTATTTCTTGGTGCAAATAACTCATTAATCTAGGGTGTCTAATAGACTAGTGTGAACATTTATACAGCAATGTGGTTGCCATCCCTGTCAAGGGTTTTTCTGGCTGTAAGATTAAAAATTCAAAATACGGAGCCTGCCGTAAGTGCAGGAAAACAGCCTTGTGTGCACAATGTCCAGAAAAGGGGGAGAATATGCCCCTGACTAGTGTAAGTTCTGTGCATCTGAATGATAATAAGATATTTGCAGCATAAAAATAAATGGTAATAAAGGAGAGGTTGTCAATGTTCAGCACACTCAGAATTACCATTCTAAGAGCTAAGTAATGTCAGAGACCTTGGTGAAAAAGGTTCCCCCAACATTCCTATAATATGGGCTAAGACGACTAAGTCTTTCAACTAAGTCTAATGAGAATTGTATTAATGCGCTCATAGATAGCTGGCCATAGAGGGGCGTGTATGCACTCTACGGATGCATAAAGTACAATATGATCAACATTTTTTTACGGAGAACACATTTAGCACAGTCTGTAGAAAGCCTAAGACCACAATAAATTAATGCGAGAAATCCCTGAGGCAATGGTTTTGTATCTTCCCAGAGAAAGCAGCAGAAGTGGCCACAATACTAGCAGGGATTGTCTGCTACTTGTGTCTGTCATTGGCTGTTACTATGTTTATCAATTACATCCGAGGTGATGAGCACTTAAAAGAAAGGGGGGAAAGATAAGGTCATTTTCTCCTACACACTCAGTGACACCCATAAGAGTGTCAGAATGTGTATGAAAACATAACACATCACATAATACTGACCCGGTGCTTGTGTAAGAACAGCAAACGTAAGCTTCGACGACTGACCAAATGCTGTCCTTACTGGCAGCAATAGTCTATGATTAAGAGGAGATGGTGACCATGCACGAATACCTTTACTTAAATGTACTAGTTTGATCAGTTATTATATTAATAGTCGCTCACATTTAAACGGATCTCTCTGTACTGTATGAGATATTTGAACTGTCAAGATAGGGCATCAGATGTGAAAGGAAAAAAAGCTCCACCCTTTCCTCTCTAGATCACAACCAGACGTGAGTAACACAGCAACTTACTTATTTGCCATCGACCCCTCGAGTCATGGGAAGAAATATGCATAGACATGTACAGAGTGGACTCGTCAATCGACATCAACGCAGTCTCCTAAAACAGTGACCTCAGATACTGGCGTCAGCAGGAATGATGGATGGGGGTGAAGGGGGGGGGGGGAGGTAGTAGAAGATAAGTTGGGAAGGAGAGGAAAAATAAGTCGTAAACAATTACTCTAATAACATTGTTGCTATGCACCTGCACTAGAGCAGAAACAGCGGTTGCACTTGCCAGGGTGGGAAGTAAGCATCTATGTGAATAGCTGAAAGAGAAGACGGCTTTACGGAAAAAAATCCCTCGCGGATTTAAAAACAAGCCACAAGCCGGCGGAGGCCAGCAGGGAGACAGGCATGTTTAATTCACAAAATACTGTTGCGATTAAGGCTGAGATTTAATATACACAAGAAAGGTAAAGCAGGCGAAACCTTCATGTAAGTTCTATGGCTCATCAAAGTTGACTGCAGAAAACATAGGTAACGATGCAAACCACAGCCTTAGGTTACAGCGGAGATCACACCACCTTAAATACCTTTTTATGGCAGAGTCTCTGCTGCTGGAATCTCCGGGGGAATGGGGGGAGAAGCATGGAATACATTACAAAGAAACCCTTTCTTTTTATAAGCTGGCATGGAACTTGAAAAGTGATTTCTATTTTTAAATAGGTGGCACGTTGGGGATTTTGGAAGGTGGGAGGGGCCCAAATTCATATTTGCAGACAGAAAAGACAGCTGGATTTGAAATTAAAAAACAAACAAACCTGTATCAGGTTCCTGTCTTTTTTTAATAACTACTGGTAAGGCAGTAGTGAATAATGCAGAGAGTGCATGGAACCAACACACTGAAGCACGCACCTCACCTGCTACCTGCTCCAAACTTGCTGGCAAGACACCCCAACCTTGCATTGATGCATGCACTCCGCAGCTCCAAACCCTGCATTGATTGCACTGCACTGCATGAGCACTGCCCTCACCAAAAAGTTACCACTGCCTGCACCTGTGTCCACTTGGAGCCAAGTGTCGCGTGTTCCCTTGCACAGCCGGCTACTCGGGAAGCCGGGTTTTGCATTGGGGTGGGGAGTCCGGCGCTTATCTGCCGCTGGCGGCTGCTGCAGGGGGGAGTCCTTGCATGGAGGCGCGCAGTGGCAGAAGCGGAGGAAGCGGGGGGGTGCAGAGAGAGCGCGCGCGCTGTCGTGCGGGGGCGGGGGGCCGACGGGCCGCGAAGGCGGGGCGATAGCGCAGGCTACGGAAACTTCGCCGAATGGAGAGGTGCTTCTCGGGCCTCGGGTGCGATACGAAGCTCAAGGGGCGCGGCGGTCGCCAGGGGAAGACGAAATCAGTTGAACATCACTTTTTAAAATGTCAAAATACAAGTCTTTTTTTTTTTTTAATACGTTATTAATATATCTTAAGCTGTTGTTAGACAGTCTCCCTCATTACGCCACGATGCACACTCGGAGAAGGGGGAGCTCAGTAAGTCGATCCGTAGATACGCAGCGGGCGTCAACGTTCTAAAAAACGTCAGAGACCATCACGCACGTCTCGACTGTCCGATATATCAAAGCGATGCGCGAAGGGCACTCTGCGCGGCGGGCCCGGCTCCTTTTTGAGGGAAGAAGAGTGTTTTCTTCCGGGAGGGAACACGCCCCTGAGGGGGGGGATGGCGGGAGAGGCCCTGAGGGGGTGGTGATCCGGGTGACTGGGGGGAAGCACTCAGTAACGTCCCCTCGCCCCTTGTTACCCACAGAATGGAGACTGGCAGTTTAATCTGCCCGCCGCTTTCCCTCGACCCATCTGCCCTCCTCCCCGCAATTATGCTGCATGCATCCCTCTCAAGCGACCCCCGGGTACCCCGCAATTACTGCCCTTGCCCTCAAGCCTCTACACTGAATTATTGCCCTTGCCCCTCAGCACCCCCATTATGCCCCATTGCCCCTCAAGCAACCTCCCGATTATCTGCCTCCAAGCCCCCCATTATCTGCCCTGCCCGTCCGAGTGCCCCCCCTTGCCTCAACAACCCGCCCAATTTCGCCTTCCCTCTCCAAATGGACTCCCCTGCATTATCTGGCCTCTCCCAGTGCCCATTATAAATGCCCGACCCCTCTTTCAATCGTACCGGCTTCTCCAACCACAATTATACTGTCCCTGTGTAGTTTTCCCTTCAGAACACTCTCGACCTTTGCAGATTATCTGCCGGTCCCTTCCTTCCAAGAACCCTGCCTAGTGCAATTATTACTCCAACTATTCCTTATGTGCCCTCTGCGGCTAAGCGCCCCACACTCTTATCTGTGCTTCCCCCTCTAAAGTGTGCCCAGATTACTCAACTCATGTATAGATGCCCCCAAATCTCCTATCCACCAGACTAGGACCTTGGAATTTTAAAAACGTTAAGGACTATAGAGTAAGACTGGTTTTAGGTATACTATTCAGTTTTCCAATCGGAAACCATCTCAGTTCAACTGAAATGATAGAACTGGACTGATCTCCGGATCTGTTTTTTAGCCTACTTTTTGCTTAGACACTAGACGTATGTCTTCTCATTAACATATTATCAGACACTGGACTAGTTAAAAAATGATCTGAATCATGAATTGACGACTTATGGGCATTATCCAGTGCTTGTCCACTGCTATTTTCATTATCTTTCTTTTCAGTACCTCCATCTAGATCTAATGCTCTCTCTTGATTTGGCGCATTAATGAGTATCAAATCATAAATAAATAAGTTCACTTGGGTCTAGTCTACACAATGGTGGGGATAGTATGGTTTGAGCATTGTTGTTACTCCCAGGGTTGTGAGTTCAGTCTTGGGAGACATTTGGCAATGGGGTAAATTCTGTTAGGGATTGGTCTTGTTTTAGCAGGGGGTTTGAGATCTATGCCCCCGCGATTCCTTCCAACCCTACTTAAAACATAAATAACACAAAAAAATCCTCCTGCAGCTTCTCCACTAAACTATAGATCAACGACAATTGACAAAGGATCGTTAATAAAAGGCATAATATCACTGGGGGAATCTGTAAATTCAAGACCACAACCGATGAGTTGTTCTCACCATTGGTGAATTTGCTTGTTGCCTATTTGTGTTTTAAAAAACATTGATATATCATCATCATAAAGATCTTTCTGAAACCAACATTGTGGGACACTAAGCTTTGTAAGTTAGTTTTCCTTATCCACAAGCGCGTGGACTATGCGAGCCGTGGAGAAAGCAAAGGATGGGGCATAACAAAGCAGCGAGGCAGTGTGTTTGGTTGTATGTAGCTATTATGAACTATGCATCATGTTTGTTTTCTCAAATGCCTCTTTTTCAGCGAGCTTCTGTCTGCGGGGTTGGTACACGGCTACTGCACTGTGTCTCAATTCTGCAGTTACTGATCTAGGGTGGCAAGAGCTATTTGGCTGAGTGAGTGTGGGTGTAAGGCACTGGCTCGCAGAGCTATCTTGGAGTAGCGCGCACACTAATGGGGGCTCTGCATTTAATTTAATTTAAAATGAGCTTCTTAAACATTGTTAACAAACCTTTTACCTTGACATGCAACATTATAGTTATGTTATCGAGATTATAGAAAGAAGCACCTAAAAACGTTAAAAATGTATTACTGGCACTGGAATTATATGAGGAGTGAATAAATGAGACGAGCCTTCTGAAAGGTTGGTAGACCCTAGATCTTTCAGAAACTGTTCAGCTCTAGTTCAGCACCCCTGTTGCGCCATCACCAGATTTTGTTGTGAAGAAATCCAGAATGACCTCAGGTGTTGTTAAGTTCCTAGGTGTCATGCGGCGACTGTTTCCCTACTTCGGCAGTGCTCAGACTTCAGTCTGTGCATAGCCTTTTCAGAAATGGATCCCTCTCAGCCACACACAGTGTCAGACTCAGGTCGGTGCAAGAACCCACATAGCTTAAACACCTCTCATCAGAACTTGACCAAGGCAACGAAGCCTCTGGTTTAGGACCCTCTGGCTCATGTGGAGGTATGACTGATAACACAACTCTGATCGTTTAATCACATGGATTACACATGTCTATACAAATACACCTGCACACATTTCCCCTCTAATCATCCATTCTTTGGGAGCTTGAGAGAATCTATGTTCAGGGTCCTCTTCCCAGTTCATCTAGCTCCTAACAGCACTTCCATTCTCTTAGCTGGTAAAAAAAGGGAAGGAGAGGACCAAAAAGGAAAGTGTTTCCTTTAAATCTTCCAGTTTTTGTCAGCTGATTTCCTAGTCATCCTCAAGGTGACACAGAGTCCTACCTGGTCCTTCATACTGAAGCACCACCTTGAGCTGGGGCAGTCTTTGTCAGATTGTTACTTTCAGGGAAGACTTCCAGACTGAGAGTCTGTGAACTTATAGCTAAAAGACGTATGGATGGCATGAGCGTTTTGTGGGAATACCACTTGTCGGATGCATCTGACAAGTGAGTATTCCACATCACGAGCTCATGCTCCAATATGTCTGTTAGTCAAGGTGTACAGGATCATTGCTGTTTACAGACATCCTAGATCACACGCACCCCTAATCTTTCAGTTGAAAGACCTAGATTGTACGTATTGGCCACTAACACCATTGGAATTTTGGTCCTAACAATGGAAGTCAAAGGAAAACGAGAAGATCAAAGGGTGCAAGGGGGGGTCTGAGGGAAAGCTGGCGGGCAGATAACTGGCAGGTCTCCTTCTGTTGGGTAACAAGGGGGCGGGGTTACTGAGTGGCTCCGCCCCCTCAGGTCCCACCCCCTCAGGCCTCTCCGCCCCTCCCCCCTCAGGGCGCGTGTTCCCTCCGGAGAAACACTCTCTTCCCTCAAAGGAGCCGGGCGCCGGCGGCGGCCTCGCGCATGCGCTTCTGAAGGCAGGAGACCGGTCAGTGAGTGGGGCTCGGGACGTTGTACGCTTGCGCCCCGCGGCGACTCGGCGCATGCGCCTCCCGCCCTTGCGAGTGCGCGGAGGGGAGGAGGCCGTGTTCGTTGTCCGCCTGCGCGCGCCGCTGCTCCCTCTGGCGGCGCCCCAGGGCCCGGGCACTCTCTCGGCGAAGGTTCCGGAGCCTGCGCTCGCCTCCGCCTCGCGCCCGCGGCCCCCCCGCCCCCGCCTGGGCGCGCGCGCTCTCCTGTCACTCCCCCCCCTCCTCCCGGCTTCGCTGCGCGTCTCCAGCGAGCTCCCCCCTGCAGCAGCCGCAGCGGCAGGTAAGCGCCGGGGACTCCCCACCCCAATGCAAACCCAGCCCGAGGAGCGGGGGCACCTGCAGAGCTTGGGGCAGGGCACAGGTGCATGCAGTGGGGGGTGAGGGCAGTGCAGTGCAGTGCAATGCAATGCAGGGGCTTTGGAGCGGTGGGGGGAGTTGCATGCAATGCAATGCAAGGGGTTGGGGGTGTGTGCCCACTGCAAGGGTTTTGGAGCAGGGGGAGGCAGGGGTGGAGGGTGCGTGCAGTGCAGTGGTTTTGGGGGGTTGCCATGCACTCTCTGCATTATTCACTTTGCCTTCACCATAGTTTTTTAAAAAAAGACAGGGAACCTGTACAGGTGTTTGGTTTTTTTTTAATTTGCAGAATCCAGCTGCTTTTCTGGTTGCAGAATATGAGATTTGTGGCCCCTCCCACCTCCGAAAAATCCCAACGTGCCACCTATTTAAAATAGAAATCTATTTTTCAATTTCCAGTAAAAAGAGTGTGTTTCTGTTGTTGTAGCTGCTTCCCCCCTTCCCCAGTATTCAGTGGAGACTTTGCATTATAAAATGGGGTAGGGGTGTGTCTCCGCTGGAACCTAAGGGGTGGGTTTGGTGGCATGAGATAGATGTTCAGGGAATGGAGGTTTCTGTCACTGTTTCCTTTGCTTGTGTATTAAAACTCAGCTGCAACGTTATTTGGGGAATAAATGTGCGTGGTGGCTTGGCTTTTTAAATCGCGAAGGGATTTTTCTTAAAGGCCGTCTTCTCTTTCATGTAATTCACATAGATGCTTTATTCCCACCCTGCTGCAAGTTGCAACCGCTGTTGCTGCTCTAGGGTTGCAGGTGCATTTTATAGGGGAATTTTTATTTTTTACCTCCTTCCCACTTTTCTCTACATCCTCCCCCCCCCCCTTCACCCCCATCTCATTCCTGCTGGCAGGTTTGGTTTCCTGTTTGGGAGACTGCTTTTGATTGTCGGGGTGATGGCAAATGATAGGTTGTCTGTGGGTACTGCAGTAGGTGTGGATCTGGAGAGAGAAAGGGTGGGCTTTTTTTCCTTTTCACATCTGAGGTGCCATATTTTGCAGTTCATCATATCTTCATCATTACAGAGAGGATCCTGTTTAAATGTGAGGGCGCTTTAAAAAAAATCAGATTGTCATTTTAAGTAAAAGGTATTCTGTGCATGGTCACCATCTCCTTTAATCATAGAATTAGGGCCAGAAGGAGAGCTATTTGGGTCATGTAGTCTAAGAGTTACGTTGCTTTGTTACACAGCACGGGTCAGTATTATGTGATTTTTATGTTTCATAATTCTAAAATCTTGGTGTCACTGGAGTGTGGGGAAAAATGCACCTTATCTTTCCCCCTTTATTTTAAGTGTCAGTCACCTTATTTGATGTAATTGATAACGATAGTAACAGCCATGAGCAGGGACACAATAGGCAGACAAATCCCTTCTAGGTATTGCACTTCTGTCTGCTTTCTCTGGAAGATACAGAGACATTAGCCTCACTAGGATTTTCTGCATAATTATTTTGTGTCTTTAGGGCTTTTTCTTAAGAGCTGTCTGAAATGGGTCTTGTAAAAATTTGAGTATATTATATGGCATCCGGTCACGCCCCTGCTATGGCAGCATATATGGACGCATAATACAATTCTCATTGATTGGGTGAAGACTGTGGTCTATCCCTATAGTTAAGGTGTGTGGGGGGGAACCTTTTGTCTACCAGTGTTTGCATTCTTAGCCTTTAGGAAGGTAATTTCTGTAGTGTGCTGAAATTGACATACCATCTCCTTTATTACCCATTTTATTTTTATGCTGCAAATATCTTTTGATCATTCAGAGTGCACAGAATTACACTAGTCAGGGGCATAATTCTCCCCCTTTTCTGGACATTGTGTCACACAAGGTTGTTTTCCTTCACTTACTGAGCATCTCCGTATTTTGAGTTTTTATCTTACAACCAGGAAAACCCTTGACAGAGATTGGCACCGACATTGCTGTAGTAAATGTGTCACACCTAGTCTAGATTAGACACCTAGATTAATGAGTTTATTTGATCAAGAAATAACAAATTTTAATTGTGTTCTGCTCCCTAAGAGAGAGAGTGTGTGTGTGGTGTGTGGGGGGTGCAATGTGAGGGTAGGAGGTAGGGAAGAGGAGTGGTTCTAAGAGTTCATTAGTTGCATAAAAGACGAGCATCCCAGCCTAGGGGCAGCTGCCATCATTCCAAGGAGGGGGTTTCTCTGTCCTTGGCTTACCCTGTGCTGGGTCATCAACGCATTTGCAACAAGACGATCCTTATTTATGAACTGACTGAGAAGAAATGTGCCGTAGACTGAAACTAAGCTGTCTTTACTTATGCAATCTATATGGACCATATACCTTCATTACAGCTCTACACTTATCATACTGTGGGCGTAATACAAATTGATTGTTAATGATTATTACAGACTGAATGAAAAGAAACCAACTAAAAGAGAGTTACACTTTGGTTCCATTTAAAAGCAGTAGCTATCAATCTGGAAAAACACAACAAAGAATTTTTTTTTACCCTTGTTACTAAATAATGTATATTATAAAGCTCAGAACCTTAAGTCTAATTTATTTTTTCACTATGCGCAGTTGTACTCTGCATTTTTTTCCTCCTGGTGACAATGAAAATGAACTTGTAAATTTTCGTTCGCTATTTATCAAGCCAGCTCATTTTCTGTTTCTAAGGTTGGCAATGAGTCGCACAGGAGGAATGTTTGTTGAAAGAACCTTGGCAACTGGAATTTAATAAAATCCATGAAACACCGTTGGAAAATCCTCGCCTCCCTCCCCCCAGTAGAGTGAGGAGACAATTTGAGTTGGTCATTCAATTGTCGGTACATTACATGGGCATTTCATAGATGAGCTTTGATAGCTGGGAAGGTAGATCATGCCATGTACAAATCAAGTGTTGGGTTGGGTTTGTCTTACACTTCTGTCCTTGGGTGGGTAGTGATTCATGAAGCTAAAATGTTTGAAGAAAGATGCATGATGAAGGTGGCTTTTGCGTTGTTCGCGTAGAATGCCAGCAATAAGCAAAGTGTGAAAAATCGGGACTGGGGTAGGGGGTAATAGGAGCCCATATTAAAAAAAAAAAAAGCCCCAAATATCAGGGATATCGGGACATCTGGTCACCCTAATTTCCTCCTATGTAGGGATTTGTTTCCTAGCTGCAGCATAGGTGGTTTTTACCCTTATTGAACTCCCTTTGTCTCCTCATTCTTAAATTAGTTTAGCCTTCAGGGTTTAAATTTAGATGGGACACAATGTTTGTCATTCATTGTGAGTGCTGATCCCACGACACACCGCTCCGTCCAGATCTACAGTATGCGTGGTTGACAAAGGTTCCATCTTTTTATAAAGTATTAATTGTAGTATGGCAGGGCCCATCAGTCCCAAACAGGCCGAGAGATTTAGAGAGTTCAATCTATTCATTTTACTGAAGAGAAGGTTAAGAAGTGACTTGGTCACTGGACATAAGACCTACATAAGGAGCAAGATATCTGATACTACAGGACTCCTTAATCTTTCAGACAAAGGCACAGCAAAATCCAGTGCTGGAAATTGAGGCTAGAAAAATTCAGATTAGAAACAGTGAGGGTAATTAATCCTTGGGATAGTTTGCTATGGGATATGGTGTATTTTTTCATCATTTGAGGTCTTTAAATCAGAGCTGGATGGCTTCATAAAAGAGGTGATCTAGTTCAGCCACAGGTCACTAGGCTCTGTGCAGGAGTTTGAGTGTTGCTCTATGGCCTTTATTATGCAGGAAGTCAGACAAAAGGATTATAATGGTCCTATCTGAAGTTAAAATCTATAATGTATAAGAAGGCAGAGAGTTGCCCTGGAGAGTTTACAGTCCAAGACCTTAGTTACACTAGAAAAACCAGAACCCGTAATTCTCAATGGGTGCAACACCACCCTTGATAGCAATGATGGAAACTGTAGTGTAGGCAGGACTCAAGCATTTATATCACTACATCCTCTGACCTCAATCAGAAGTGGATTAGACGAGAGAGTGGTAAAAATGCTAGAATCCTTTCTATACTACTGCTGCTGTTCCTGGCTTGGAGCAGCACCTCAGGAAATTAAAGTTCCCAATTTCGTCAGTGTGGGTGCTGCCTAAATGTGCAGTAGTCGTCATTTGTGTTGTGGTAGCTCCTAGGAGCCCCAGTTACGGACCAGGCACCACATTATTTTAGCTGCTGAACCAATACAGAATAAAAAGAGGATCCCTGCCCCAAAGAGCTTACAGTCAAAGCATTAGTGCTGGTAGCATCAGCTCTCTTGGTCCTTGTTAGGATTATTTTAAAATAATCCTAAATGTCATGGACCAAGTTTCTGAGTTAGCAAAGAATAGTTTAAAAAATGAAAGCATGAAAAAGAGATCTGGGGAATAATGACCAGAGTAGGGTTTTTTCACTTCATCATTTTAATTTTAATTTTTAATGAAATCTTTTGCCTTGGGGAATTTAAACATGTAATTCAGGGAGAAGTCCAGTGACACAGTAAAGCATGAATACAGCCAAGTGAAAAGCCACTGGTGACGATGAAATTTCCTGAACTTTTTGACTAATTACCAACGTGAACCTCAAATTCTCTTCTATTGAAAATATGTAATATTGGTGTGGAATTTTGTGTTGAGGCTGCTAGGAAGGTGTGTTCAATGCCTTCTGCCAACCCTTCTCCTTAAGGGCTCTCTGTTCTGTCATTCCCCTTCTGCTGTGAGCCCCCCCCCCCCCCCAGTCTGTTTCCGTCTCTCCCTAGTTGTGCTGCTAAATTACAGCTTGGAGGAAAGAAGAGGCATTGAGGGCTGCTGGAACCATGTTTTCTGGAAATCCCTGTGTCTCCTGCGAATGCGTGTGGTCCGTGCCTCTTCTGGATGGAGCATGAGGTGGGGCTGGAGGGGAAATTTGATATTGCCTGCAATTGTGCTGTGGTGCCATACCTGTGAATTGCTGTTGAGCCCTCCTGTGGCTGAAGGCTGAATTGGCAGCTCAGTGCAGGAGCTCTGGGCAACTGGCTGCTGGGAGGTGGGAATTAATAGTCTTTGCATGCCACTGTGAACTGTATTGGCTGGATGTACTTTTCCTGGGACTGGGCTTTGCAGATTTTTAAAGAGAGTGTTCTCAGCCTCTCTTCTGTCTGCCCATATGTTTCTGGCACTAAACTCATACTTCTCATTATCCCCTGAAGAAGAGGAACAACCCACCTCACTATTCAACCCCAGTACACTATCTCTGTGACCAAGGTTAACTTTGTTTCCCTCCTCTATTCTCCATCTCCTAAGGTGCCTACTGCTCCCAATATTCCATCCCTCCTTCTGGCAAAGGTGTATTGACCAAACCACACTGTACCCTATTTGAGTGTGTAAAATGCAAGTTCAGCATTTCAGCAATGTCTTGGTGTTTCCAAGAGACTCTTACTTAAAGCTATTTTTGGACAGGTGACAATCTGGCTTCCCCTTCCGCTGTGGCTTTTGAGAAGGGAAATGGGCATGGATCTGCTCATCTCGTCATGCGGGTTGCTGGCAGGTTAGAAATGAATAAAATAAATAGCTGCAGTGAAGGCTCCTCTGAAGCTGGTCATGGGACCCAGCCTTGTTCCCGTTAAGGTGAATATGGAGGAGACTCAGGCCTGCTCTTTGTGTGTGTGTGTGTGTGTGTCTCTCCTGCCTGCTTTGACAACTCCCCCTCCTGCCGCCCCTTTTCAGTTGATGTTTACAAAACCAAATGGCAGATCCTTATATTATCATTCATCCAGGTCTCATCAATTCTGCTTTTGGAAATGTTTGAATACTTGTAACTGTCATGGAAGACTCTGTTCTAGTATTCTGTGGCCACTGGCAGCCCTGTTTTATGCTCTCTCTTAATTTGGTGACTTTTTTTGTTACTTTGTAGTACTGAGGAGGAGAGCAAACTGCTAAACTGTGGTAATTAAATCCACCCTTGGAAGTCTGGGCTTCCTTCAGGATTGCTGTCTGCTGAGTGCAGATAGAAGTGCCATTAAAGGAGTGGGGGAGGGGCTGCTATTTACAATGTTAGTGAGCTGGGTTGTGGGTTGCTATCATCACGGACCTGTTTTGCACTTTCATCTGAAAGCCTGTATTAATTGACGATAACGTTAGCGTAACAAATTCGCTGGGGTTTTTCAGCTACATGTAAGTATTCCTGACTGAGTTGTCTGATGGAGGATTGTGTGCGTGCGTGCACCCATCTGTATGTATGCGCTGGTCACGCCTATTCATTACTTTGGTGAAATGCTGCTAAGGAACATCCAAGGCCAAATCTTAGTACAAAATCTCCTTTCATTTACTAATGGCTGAATATTAGATCATGAGGCAAAGAGGAACAATAATGTCTTAGGAGGGTGGAAGGGTGTGCCAACCGTATTTTTCTAATGGGCATTCTGTTCCTTCCCCACTCCCATTTAAACACAGGTTGGTAACATAGATTAATCTGTCAGTCTTGATCAGAATACATTTATTTATTTGAAGGTTAGTTTCACAAACTTGTTCACTGATTGGGCTGAGCTACTCACCCTCAGAGAGATTTTGAAGAGCTGTTAGTTGTAGCTGTGACAAAACCTGGCACTGCGTTTCTTTTAGATAACTGTTGTCGAGAGTTTTGCATGTCTTCTGTGCTGAATTGTCTTTATCTAATGGACTGTAAAGGTAGGGAGTTCTTGGGCAAGTGCTGCTTACTTTCATGAATGTTGAGGCAGACACTGTCAGCTTGTTACAGTATGTCTGTGTATGTACCCAGTGGGGCCCTGATCTTGGATGGAACCGCTGATTGCTACTGTAATATAAAAATACAAACCCAAGTGCCATCTCTGTTCCCATGGCTCTGTATTTTGACCGATTTTTTTTGTCACCTGTTTTAATACATTCACTAGCCCATGTTTCAGCGCAGAGCTACTGTGTTGAAACATGAGCTAGTGAATGTGTTAAAACTCTGCAGGTATATAACATTTTTTCATTCAAAGATCTTGAGGTCCTTCGGAATCCTAAAAAGGGAGACTGTTGGGCTAATCCCACAAAACAAACTTCCTTACCCGTGTTACTAATGAAACCTGAGATTAACACAGGAATAATTTTAAAACTCTCTAATTTATTCCTCTCTGTTTAACTATTTGCATTTCAGTTAGCTTAATGGAAACACACTGGTCAATTTAATCTTGTACAGTCCATTTCACTTTGTGCGGTATTCTAACATTCAGGCTGAAACCCTGCAGGGGAATGTTTTAAATCCCGACAACCTGTTGTCATTAAAACATAAAACCAAACAACCAACCAAACCCATGAAAATGTTTCTTTTAAGCTTGTTAACTGACCTCTTCTCTCTTTCTCCCTCCACGCCAGCTTGATCCTGGGTTGGGTCTCCCGGTCATTTTGAGCTCTCTCCTGTGGATCGGAACTTCAGAACAGAGCCTGCTGTCATTGTTGGGTAGAAACTTCCTCACTCGGGCTTAATTAAGCCTTCCTGAGTCCTACCAGTAGTCCTCTCTGGCTTCCCTTGGCCCCTTAACTGTGTCCCCCAGAGACTTCCTTGCACTGCTCTATGCTTTTCCTAAGCCCTGTCTTATTGGTCTGCCAACCTCACTTTGTCCCTGTTCCTTCCCATCCTCAAAGTGTAAGATCCTCCCAGGTGTCTTTCTCTGCTCCACAGCTGAATTCCTAGTCAGAGAGCTGCTTTTCTTTCTCTCTGCTCATCCAAGATTGCTCCCTGCCACAGTTCTGCCCCCAAAATAATCTGATTGGTTGGGAGGGAGGGACTCAGTTTTGAAGGTGGCCCTTGTCTAATCTGAAAGATGTCCCTTATGTTTTAAAATATTTGAAACTACATTTACAACTTTAATGTATTTTCTCTGCAGTGGACTCACTAAAACGAGACCTGCATGCACATCAGAAATCAATCCACTGATCTTTTCCCCAAAACAGTCTGACATGATGGTTAATAATGAAGACTAGTAGCCATGATGTTGTTTTGCTTCCAGTTTCTGATGCAGAGTATTTAAAGAATGCAGGGGAAGCATCAGTCGTTGGGATGGCTGTGGGACTTACAGCCAAGCTAAAGGGACCCCCAATGTAGTTGTCTCTAAATGAACTCTTCAGTGGTAACTTCAGTGACCATGGAGGCTGACCTCCTCCCCCCATGCCCGCCGTTGCAAGTTTTTTTTGCTAAAAGTAACTTGCAAAAGATGATCAATAGAAATGTTTGTCTTTTCATTTAATTAAAAAAAAGCCATCGAGTTTAAGGTTGGAAGGGACCACCAGACCTTCTAATCTGACCTCCTGTATATCACAGGCCACACCCCACCCAGCAACCCATACAGTAAACCCAACAATGGAAATGAGACCCACAGGAGACTAGGCTAGTATGTATAGGACAGTCTGTACCTTGGGGGAGTGCCCTGTAACCCCAATATTCATCATTTATATATAATTGTTATATTTCATCTAAAGCATGCCATGTAAGATATCATGGGAAAGGTTATGATCTGCTGAAAGCCATTGTTCTATCTACATATGTATAACATTAGTGCATATGAAGTTATGAGATTGTATTGTATAGTTATCCCTAAAATATGTTGTGAGTTGAGGTATCACCCAGATATTAGATCCCCAGAGTCAACAACAAAGGAGGTAACCAGTGCCGAGGCAGGTGTCAAACAACCATCACTAGTCATTGTCCAGCCTATGAGTTGCAATTCATTGACTCACCGGCATGAGGCCGCCCCGGGGGAATTGCTCAGCCTTGCCTGGGGACTCAGCAGTGCTCACCAGACATGCCTGAATTTATGTTCTCCAAGCATATGGAATAAGGGTACAAAACAGAACACAGTGGCCCCTTGCTTGGCTCTGTCTCTTCCCTCACCTAAGCTGAAGACCACAAGAACACTGGAGCTGAAGAGACTGGTCTTCAGGCTAACAGGGCGAGTCTGCATATGAAAGATTGTACCCAACCTGCAGTATCCAGTGGGTGAGAGAGATTGCTTAGTGTAGATATTGCTTAGTTTAATAAGGTAGAGAATTTAGACTGTGTGCTTATCTTTTATTTTCTTTTGGTAACTACCCTGACTTTTGCCTATCACTTAATATCCATATTTTGTAATCAATACACTTATTTGAATGTTTATCCTTAGCAGGGAGTTTGACTGAAGCGCTTGGTAAATCTGCTCTGGTTACAAAGTCTGGTGTATGTCCGCTTCCCTTTGATGAAGTGGTGAACCAATTAATAAACTTTGCTCAAGAAATGAGCAGTGCCAGGTGGTATATTCCTGAGGTACAAGGCTGGGAGCTGTGGGGATAAACTTTTGCCTTCCTCTTTGTGATTCATGAGTGCCTCTGGGAGCATTCACGCAATCTAACTGGGTGTGGGGCTCCACATGCGGTTGTACTGAGTGGAATCAGCACTGCTTGTCACCAGTAAGGCATTGTGAGAGATGGCCCAGATTAGTGAGTTAAGGGGGCACAGTGGTCCCACAGTCACAGGTTGCAGCCCAGGGATCCCATCACAATGTGCCACAGGCAGAGAGTAGGAGGGACCAAGGTGCACCAGTGCCCTAGGTGCCTGTAGTGACAGGGAGAGGTCTGCACATTGGCCTGCTAAACCCAGGTTTGTGAGTTCAATCCTTGAGGGGGCCATTTGGGGATTGGTCCTGCTTTGAGCAGGGGGTTAGACTAGATGATCTCTTGAGGTCCCTTCCAACCCTAATAATCTATAATCTAAATAATTAAGTGCGATATACCCAGATAATCCTGGCAAACAATCTGCATGTGAATGCTGCAAAGGAAGGTGGAAGAACTCCAAGGTTGCTGCCAATCTCGCCTGGGGGAAAATTCCTTCCCAATGTCACATATGGCAATCAGCCAGACCTTGAGCGTGTAAGCTAGAACCAGCCAGCCAAGCACCTGAGAGAGAAAGAAAATGCCTGGTTCCACCTCAGAGCCTTGGCCCACCCTGCCCAGTGTCCCATCTCCAGTCCAGTTGTGGCCATTCCTAATGCTTCTGAAGGAAGAGATTTTAAAAAAGAAAATCCCTCCAGAGAGGTAGGTGTGTGTGTGTGTGTGTGTGTGTGTGTGTAAATTCCTTTGTGATCCTTGCCAGTGGCTGGCTGAAACCCTGACACTTGAGCTTTAGATACACAAGATATAAACCAAAGTGAGCCCCAGTTGTTGAGCCCTACCTCCCACCATCACAAGTAACCTTGTCATACAGTTGCGCTCACACATTCATCAAGCTCTCCCTCAAAACTAATTAAGTTGTTTGCCCCCACAGCTCTGATTGGGAACCTGTTCCAGAACCTCCCCCCTCAGATGGTTAGAACCTTCTTCTAACTTCCAGTCTGAGCTTGTTCATGGCCTATTTATATCCATATGTTCTTGTGCCACCACTGTCCTTTAGCTTCAATAGCACTTCACCCTTCCTGGTATTTACATCCTTAATGAGAGTGATTGCATCCCCTCTTGCTGCCCTTTTGCAGGACTAAACAAGCTAAGCTCTTCCCATCTCCTCTCATACGACAGGCCCCCCATTCCCCTGATCATCCTATAGCTCTTCTCAGCACCTGTGCCAGCTTAAATTCACCTTGCTTGAGCATTAGTGATCAGAATTGTAGTGCTCCAAGTGAGATCTTACCAATGCCTTGTATGGTGGCCTTAATACTTCCCTATTTCCACTGGAAATATCTTGCCTGACACATCCCAGGGTCACATTTACCTTTTTCACAGCCACATCACATTGGTGGCTCATAGTGATTCTGTGATCAACCCACATGCCCTGGTCTCTCCCCTTCTCTGTTACTTCCAGCTGATGAGCCTGCAGCTTGTAGCAGAAGTTCTTCAGATCCTAGGCATCTGACCTTACACTCTCTACAACTGAATTTCATTCCATTTCTGTCACTCCAGTCTTCAAAGTCATTGAGATCTTCCTGTGTAACAATCTGATCTTCCTCTGTACTGATGATGCCTCCCATGGTGTCATCAGCAGATTTCATTAGCACACTCCTGCTTTTTGTGCCATGGTCATTAATAAAAATGTCGAATAAGAAGATTGAACCGAAAACCAGTCATTGAGGAACTCTGCCAGTAACCTTTCCCGGCTGATGATTCATCTTTCAGCACAATCTGTTGCCTTCTCCCTTTTAGCTAATTCCTAAACCACCTTACAATGATGATACTGATTCCCATTTCCCTAATTTAACAAATAATTCCCCATATGATATTGTGACCAGTTTCTTGAAGTATGAATATATTTGATTTGCTGCACTTCCCGTATCTAAAATTATCAGTTATTTTCTCAAAGATGAAAGTCGGGTTAGTTTGGCATGATCTACCTTTGGTAAGTCAGTGTTAGATTATATCTCCTTTACCTCTCTGAATCTTTTAACCCTTCTTTCCTTCACAATTTGCTCTAAAACCTTGCATACTACTGAACTCAGACTAACAGGTCTGTAACTGCCCAGGTCACATTGTTTGCCCCTTTCTTAAATATCGATGTGATGTTAGCTGTTCTCCGATCATTGCACATTTTCCTACTGTGTTTGAAACTCAAAGGCAACTGTGCTGTACTCCTTCATGAGAATGCGACTGGCCATACGCAGAAGGGAAACTGACTTCTCAGTTTTCATTATTCAATGTGAGTGAAATGCAAAGAGCAAATCACTAGCATAAATAGGGAAAAGTAAATTTAGGCTTTTTAAACTGATTTCAGCTTGAAAATTTGATGGTGGCAGCTGTCACGCCACGTAGAGAAATAGATATAAATATATATATAAAAACTTTATTGGACACGGTTCCTTTTAAATGGCATCCCTTCTCCCACCAAAGCTGAGTTGTCTTTAACAAGGGTAAAGTGTATATCTGTCCTGTGTGCTCCATATCGTTTGGATGAGATTTAAAAGTAGAGGTCCTGACTATTTGGAATTGTTACAAAAAGACAGATGGGATCTTTTAAGAGAAGAGCCCTGGTTTTGTTGCAAAACAAAATTCCACCCGTCCTCATTTCTCACTGGGATTCTTCTTCACTTCCTGTTGCAAATAGTTGTGTAGTGTTATGTTCTGTTAAACAGCTGATGCTGTTTCCTGTGCGTGTTAGTAGTGGCTAAAGTGACCCTTTGGAAAATGTAGTTCATACACAGTATCTATTTGTAAATTACTCTGAGATCTGTTGGGGTGAAGGTTGTATTAAATGTAAATTGTTGGGCTTTTCATGCAGTATAGTTCAACTACATACGTAGGCTCAGACTCTAGAACTGGAAGGGACCTCGAGAGGTCATGGAGTCCAGTCCCCTGCCCTCATGACAGGACCAAATACTGTCCAGACCATCCCTGATAGACATTTATCTAACCTACTCTTAAATATCTCCAGAGATGGAGATTCCACAACCTCCCTAGGCAATTTATTCCAGTGTTTAACCACCCTGACAATTAGGAACTTTTTTCTAATGTCCAACCTGTACCGCCCTTGCTGCAGTTTAAGCCCATTGCTTCTTGTTCTATCCTTAGAGGGGAAGGTGAACAAGTTTTCTCCCTCCTCCTTCTGACACCCTTTTAGATACCTGAAAACTACTATCATGTCCCTTCTCAGTCTTCTCTTTTCTAAGCTAAACAAACCCAATTATTTCAGCCTTTCTTTGTAGGTCATGTTCTCAAGACCTTTAATCATTCTTGTTGCTCTTCTCTGGATCCTCTCCAATTTCTCCACATCTTTCTTGAAATGCGGTGCCCAGAACTGGGCACAATACTCCGGTTGAGGCCTAACCAGCTCAGAGTAGAGGGGAAGAATGACTTCTCGTGTCTTGCTCACAACATACCTGTTAATGCATCCCAGAGTCATGTTTGCTTTTTTTGCAACAGCATCACACTGTTGACTCACATTTAGCTTGTGGTTCGCTATAACCCCTAGATCCCTTTCTGCCGTACTCTTTCCTAGACAGTCTTTTCCCATTCTGTATGTGTGAAACTGATTGTTCCTTCCGAAGTGGAGCACTTTGCTTTGTTTTATTGAACTTCATCCGGTTTACCTCAGACCATTTCTCCAATTTGTCCAGATCATTTTGAATTATGACCCTGTCCTCCAAAGCAGTTGCAGTCCTTCAGTTTGGTATCATCTGCGAACTTATAAGCGTACTTTCTATGCCAACATGTAAGTCGTTATGAAGATATTGAACAGACACCGGTCCAAAACAGACCCTGCAGAACCCCACTTGTTATACCTTTCCAGCAGTATTAATAACTACTCTGAGTACAGTTATCCAGCCGTTATGCACCCACCTTATAGTAGCCCCATCTAAATTGTATTTGCCTAGTTTATTGATAAGAATATCATGCGAGGAACTGTACCAACCTTACTAAAGTCTAGGTATACCACATCCACCGCTTGTCCCTTATCCACAAGACTCGTATCCTATCAAAGAAACTATCAGATTGGTTGACATGATTTGTTTCTTACAATCTATGCTGTGCATTCCCTATCATCTTACACCTTCCAGTGTTTGCAGATGTTCCTTAATTATTGCTCATTATCTTACCCTTGGCACAGAAGTTAACTAACTGGTCTGTAGTTTCCTGGTTTTTTTATTTCCCTGTTTATAAATGGGCACATATTTGCCCTTTTCAGTCTTCCTGGAATCTCTCTCGTCTCCCATTGATTATATCCAAAAGATTAGGCTAAAGGCTCAGATCCTCCTCTATTAGGCTCCTTTGAGTAATGCCTGGATTGCATTTCATCGGGCCCCTGGTGGACTTGAAGGCGTGATCTAATTTTCTAAGTGATTTATAAACTGTTGCTTCTTTTTCTAATTTTATCTCTAAACCTACCCCTCCTAGCTTCACTGTGTTAGGCATTCCTTCAGGCCTTCTCGTGAAAGACCGAAACAAAGAAGTCAGTTAAGCATCTCTGCCATAGTCCACCAGTTTCCTGTTACTGTTTCTCCATCCTCGACTGAGTACGGCGCCGACTATGAGTGCTCGGCGTGGGAGGCACCGCACGGGGAAAATTGGGGGGTGCTCTGCACCATGGGCAGCATCCCACACCTTCCCCGCTCACCTCTCCTGACATGCTGCCGAGTCCTGCTTCTCCCTCTCCTCGCAAGTGCTTTGGCCGATGAAACAGCTTTTTGACGCCGCAAGCGGTGGGAGGCGAGGAAGGCAAGAGAACGTGGCATGCTGCCGAAGAAGGCAGGGCTGGCGATTGGCGGAGGGTCCATGGGACGGGGTGGGGCAGGGCCAATTGGGGTGGGGTGGAGCCAAGGGGCGCGAAGCACGGCTTGGTTGCAAGGAAAGTTGGTGCCTGTCTGTAACACAACCACTTTACGTCCGTCCCGGGAACCTCTTTTTAGCTTGATTGGAATCTTGGTCTTCTGTATTTGAAGAATGTGATTGTCAGCTAGAATGAGTTAGGTTTTTAAACATTGAAGTAATTGTATGGAAGAAACTGGTATTTCTGATTTTGGTTCAATCGGACTTAAAAGATCCTGAGCGCGTTTAACGTCATTGACCCTTGGCCTGAGGTTAGTGTGAGGCCTTTTCTATACAAATCTTTTTGAATATCTCTGTGTGACAGTCTGTTTTCGTGGCGGCACACTTAATTAACCGGCTGCACCTGCTCCTGAATGCAATACGGAGTGCAGCTGTCGAAGTCAAATTAGACGAAGCCATGAGCGATACCTAGATCGTGTAGCTCTCTCTACACTCAGCAGGAGGCCGGCTCTCACTTTGCCTCCAGCAACCATTACATGTGATGAATCATCTAACTCTTTCCCTATTCCAGAGACGTGAGGAAAGCTGCGCTTGGAGCGACCTTCTGACAGCAGGACGAGATGTTGGGACAGGAGTTTCTGGAATACTCTGTGGCTGTCGAGAAGTGGGACAGCTGGACGAGAGGAGCGGGTGCTGAATTAGCGACAGCCATGGGTACCTGCCTCCCAAGGAGAAAGACGGTGGGGAGAGAAGGTGCTGGTAAAGTCTGATGAGAGAGGCATCAGGATGTGGAAAGCAGCAAGGAGGAAGGAAGAGAACTTGTCACTCAATTAAAGCAGAGGGTCTTATTTCATATGTAAAAAATATTGTCATTCTCCTCCCACTCCCCTTTGATCAATTTCTTGTCCAATAGACAGTAGGTTTCTTTGAGAGGGCCAGTCTGTTTTGGGGCTCGGGGTGCGACATTCTAGCACCGAGGGTTTTACGTAGGGGTCTAACAACTACCGGAATAGGGAATCTGGCGTTAAGCACAAATGTAGCCAGGGAATTTTGCGTTGAGCAGATGAGCAGCCTTCTGCAAGGTGGTGGAGTGCAACATTATGCTTATCTAGGCTGTGATTTTGCTTGGCCTGCGGTTTCTGGACAACAGGCTGTTTCCTGACCTGAGTTGCATATTGCCAGTGAGTGTTCTTTGTTACGGTTGTTTTGGAAGTTAGTGGTGACAAGTGAAATTAACGTGAGATGGTTTAAAAAGATAACAGGCTCCTGCGTGTTTCTTATCATGATCGCATATCTGACATTACGGTTAAAAGAGCACCCTCAATTTAAAAATCACACTTCTCTGTCTTACTTTAAGTGTCACAAGTAGCCAAAGATTAATACAGCTCAGATCAAAGAAAAACTAATATTGCTATATCTCAGCATTTATTTTGTGCATGATAGCCCTTTGTGAATAGTCAGTTTCACTTTTCCTCCCCTTGATAAAGTTTTCCCCTTGCTGAAAAGACCTTGTATACATCAATAGAGCAGCAGAAAATCCATCTTTTATCTTTTAAAATGGAATTATTGAAATATCTGAGGGCATATTATTTAAATTTAAACAAATTTTAAAAAATTAGATAAATAACTTAAATGGAGAGTGTTCCTTCAGTAATGTTGACCCATCTCTGTAAAACTCTTGATCTGTGGATGAAAAGCACTGTATCAGTGCTAAGTGTTTTGTTTCCTTCAAACTCTGGATTATGGGCATGATGGGATGAGTTAGGGGTGTTGGTGCCAGTCTAGACTCTTGTGGTCTTGCTGTGAGTTTCTTTTGTGGATTTGAGAGTCTGACTCTTAAATGCAGGTTTTGTGGTTTTATAATGAGGGAACTGGAAATCACATGCTGATCTGCTTCAAAGCTCATAAAGCACCTTGTGTGATGGTGGTGGTTTTTGATAGCTCGTCAGGCAAGTGAGCTCAGGGCTGGGATTCACTCCTGGCCAAATTCCATCCTTGGATGTGCATTTACAGTTTCAACTGATTTCATTGCATCCAAGGGCAGAATTTAGCACCAAGTACTGTAGTTTTTGTCCTCAGTTGTTTTTTTAACATGATTTCACCCACTGTTTGAATATCGTGGTGAATAATTTTGCTTCTTAGCTATTTTAGACTATATAGAAGTAAGCATCTCAAATTGTGTATTAAATTACAGGGATCTTGCACACTTTTCCCTGCATGCCCTCTTGTACTTTTTTCAGACTCAGCTAAGCAAGAGAATCCTGCGTAATGATCAAGTGACATGATCACTTGCAGTTCTGAACAAAAGTGCTTCCCTGATGGTGGTGACATAGTGGTTTGAAATAGATTAGTATTGGGAAAGTCTCATTAGCAGGTAAAAGCCATATGTGTACCCTGCCTAGATGAAACTGTATCTGTATTATCTGATGGCTGTTCAGTGGGATGTGTGCAATGAGTTTGAATCTCATTCCATTCCTAGTTTACAGGAGTCTTCATCACGAAAACTGCTATCACAGTTGGTTCTGAAAGATCCCGTTATCGGCAGTCTCAGCAGAGACGCTAAGAACTAAGTCTGTCTCTTCATCCTGTAGAATTGGTCCTTCCACAACCTGTGTAGAGCATGCTCCCAAAGCACAGTCTGGGGACCGCTGCTCATCCCGTGTCTGTTCTGAGGATAGAACCTGGCATCTTTCACCAGCACTAAATTTACCCCTTGTTTCTTGTCTCGGGAAACAAAACTCCATGGCTATGGGTGTGGTCCGAATGTTTTTTAACACTCAGAATTAAACAGTCTGCATCTGTGCTGCTGTGGTATGCCTAATAGAGGAGTCCTTTCTCAAGCTTTAAAGAACCAATTTATTTTAGTCATTGCTTACTGATACTAGGAAGAGTCTGTGACCCTATACACACAGCATGAATGGATCCTTCGTAACCTGAGACGTGGGGAAAACAGTATTTTGAAGCTGGAAGTAAGGCTCTAAAACAGGCTCCTCTTTCATACATACAGCATGCATGACAGCAGAGCTGAATTTAGTGCTGACAGGGCTAAAAATCCTCAGAGAGCCTGATTGCAATATATATAGCTATTTTAAATAGCTACCTGAAGAAAAACTCTGTGGAATTTAAAATCTTGTCTCTTTCACCAACAGAAGTTGATCAAATAAAAAATTTCCTCCTCTATCTTGTCTCATATTTAAAATATGTACCTCTAAGTAATATTGAGGTCTGGCTTGAATATACAAGCACAGGGAAGTTCTAAATTCACTCTGACCATATTGGCTATTGCTTTAGTATACACTTGCATTCAAAAGAAGAGGCAGAAGCTCTGGGGGATATAATTTTCATTGTACCAACTGCAGCCAGTCCACGTGCTGAATGAATTGCATACAAAATTTTTTAGCTGAAAGTCTTTTATTTATAAATTTATTTATTTTAAATACAAAACCCACTGTCAGGGTGGTATTTTTTTGTAAGGTCAAAAAACATTAAAATAGCCAGTTTTTAGTTTAAAAAAAAAAAAAGTTTTGGTCTAAGACCTCACTTGCCAAGTTTCTTTTCAGAATTAAGAAGCCCCCTGATACCTTCCATTTGGACAGCACATGTGACTTCAGACATCTTCAAGTAGGAGTCTCCAAAATGTGCATGGCCAGAGGTGTCTCCAGGTAACAGGATTCGAGGCTGAATCATTGAAGTATCCAGTATTTAACATGTCAGCTAGACTTTACACACATCAGTATTATGAAGGAAGGTGCCCTGGGAGATGGGGCTAAGAGGGAGAATTGAGGTTATTGAACTGACCACATTTCTAGATTGGCCAGTGTTTGGAAACACTTAACTGTGAATTGCCTGTTTTCTGTTGTTTCATTTTTTAAAATGGCATTATTTTAAGATGTCTTCCCTTTGGTATCTGTAATTACAACCTTAACAGCATCTTAACAAGGGTGAAGTTTTATGGCTGAGGGGACAATATACAGTGAAACTTGCCTTAAGGAACCAGCAGGTTGCCGAGTAGAAATTAGTGTGTACAAAAAAACCATCATAAAAAGCTTTAGGACTTTTTAAAGTTGTTTGATTACCATGGGTGTGTTTACTTCATGCTTCTTTCTCCTAAGACATTTATGACCCTCCCACACACATGCACAATGGGTCTCCGAAGCCCCTAATGTGATATTTATCAATTGTAGTTAAATAACTATTTCCTGTGTGTTTGGGGCATGTTGCCTTAACCTGAATTACTCCTGGTGTCTGTCTTGTCAAACTTCAGGTAATCAAAGCTTTTAATCTAACTCTTAAGGGTCTGATCCTGTAAGGTGCTGTGCTCTCATTTTGCATTTATTGCAGGGAAGGGCGAGGGTAACCAGCACCTGGGACCGTGGGTCCTGCAATCAAAGAGTAAAGCAGAGGTTCCTTTATTTAGGAATGGCAGTTTTATTATTCCACATGAATGACTCTGTGGTTTTGATTCACAGTAATTCTGCTAGTCAGGATCTATAAAATAGACACCATGCAAGCCAAGGATACTCTCTTTAATTGTTGATCATCTAAATAGCCAAAACTCAAAGGAAGGACCATCTGCGAAGATAGGGCATGCGTAATCTTACATCAATATGGACATCTTGTAAATATAAAATTCTTATTGGCTCTGCCAATAGTTACTTGAAGACCTTCTTGACCTGTGCCTTGGTCTGGTTTGGACTGGGTCCTCTTGTTACAAAAAAATAAAGGAGCAAATACAGTTTCTGATCTGCATTGAACTAAATTATTAGTTATGCATGCATACCCTGAGGTGTGATCTCATTGTCTCTGTTCTTTGATGCTCCTCCTTACTTAGTTATTCCATTGATAAATTGATACAGTTCTAATCTAGCTCAGTGACTTTGCTGCTGTTATCCTACCTCAGCTCCCACCTCTCGACTAGCACTGACCTCTCTTCTCTACCCCTTCACCCAGTCCCACTGCTGGGCTCATGGCTTCTCTGCAGGATCTGTAGCCTGCATTTCTCCAACTCATTGACACTCCATGTAATTAAGCATCAGTTGGAAACCTTGGTTTTTTTACCTTCTACTCCTGTGTTGTTTTTTTCTATTCATATTGATAAATATTGAACTGTTAATCACCCAAGATGCTTCAGAACGTTTGTCTATGCAATAAAATTGTAGCGTGAGTGAGTGCGTGTTATAAAACATGGAGAGTGACTTACTATAGTTTGCCCCCATTTAGAGTATAGATATAAGCTAGGATAGCCAGGATGCATAGTATGGTTTTAGTTCACTCAAATCTCAAACCCGTAATGGACAATTAAATGCTGGAGAAAAGAAGCAGATAGGATCTTATCCAAATTAAGTCTTTGTGAAGTGAGTGGTGGATGTAGGGATAATGTTCCATTAGAGCACACAAGGCTTGGGGTATTACTAATTGTATTTCTTCCCAGGCTATTCTGAGTATAAAATATCTGTTATCAATTGTTCTGGTTCTCCCCCTGCCCCATTGCTGCATTTGATTAAAGTGTATGTCTTAATTTTGAGTCTGTCATTCACTTCTCCATGGGGGCTGGGCTTATGGTGGATAGAAATGTTGGACTTGCACTTACAGCTAAGCTTTTAGTGTTGCTCTTTCTATTAGAGCCAGCTGAGCCTGCCTACTAAAAAAATATGTGCAGCCATTTGCTGTTTTGGTTTCTTTCCATTAAGGCAGCCTGCAGACTCGATCGTCTGTCCTCTGAATAGATGCCAAGAGGAAGTCAATTGCAATCTCTGAGTAGCGGGCCAGTTAGAAATGTAGGTACCGCCTCTCGAGGAGGTGGAGTACCTGGACTGATGGGAGAAGCTCTCTCGTTGGCATAGGTAGTGTCTTCACTAAGCACTGCAGCAGCGCAGCTCCACCCCTGCAGCACTGTAAATAAAATAAATAGATATATCTCAAATTATTTATTTCATAGAGCTGGAAGGGAAAGGTTTATTGAGTCCAGCCCCCTGCCTTCATTAGAAGGACTAAGTACTCATTTTGCCCCAGATCCCTAAGTGGCCCCCTCAAGGATTGAACTCACAACTCTGGGTTTAGCAGGCCAATGCTCGAACCACTGAGCCATCCCTCCCCCTTGTAAGTGTGGACAAGCCCTTACAATGAAAATACAGCCACATTTCCAGTCTTTAGTAGCACTTCCTTTTATCGTTTACTTACCATTAGGGATATTGTTGCACGAGCAGCCAGTGGTAAATCAGGTGTCTGATGGGAGAGACGTCTTGGTACTAACTAGGGACTTTTCTGGTGTTTCTGTCTGCCAGATCGGTTTTGGAGTCAAAGTCTATTGAGTGGGTGCCTCAATATTGTACATTCAATTCCGACTCGAACCTGGTCCGGGGTTCATCCCAAAAGTTAATACCATATGTCACAGCTCTTGAGAAATAGTCCTTCCATCTTTCTTCTCCATAGTACTCAATATATTGTTGGGTGGGGGGAAGAGGGGAGGGAGAATGTATAGAAACACAGAGTTCCTGCCCTACCCCCTCCTTGATACACACACAAAAAATCCTACTGTAGCCGATTAGTTCAGTGGTCCCTCTAATACTCTTTGAAGTAATTGCCTCTGCACTCCCTGCTAAATAGGGAATTGTGCATGTGTGGAGGGGAGGAGTCGGGATGCAGCCCCCACTATTAACAGCACTATCCAGCCCACTTACTTGTATTTGCTCCCTCACCCACAAGAGCGGTGGCAGCAGGGCAGTTTCTATAGATTTATGAAACCACTGCTGCATTGGTTAGACTTGACAGGTTGTCTTTAGCAGGTATGGTTTCAAAGACTGAGATTCAGATTTCTGTTTGCTCTGGGTGAGTGGTCGAGTAGTTTTCTTGCCCCTTGGGGTGTAGCTCTTCAGGTATGTGCAATTGGCTGTTAGAATTTGGTGCCAGGATGGTATGACAGTAGTCTAAGCAGATATATTGTGCGGATTACTAGCCGTGTTCAAACAGCTCAAAGTATTGTAGTTAGTGAGTGTGTGTGTGTGTGTGTATATTAATAAAATAAATTAATAAATAAGCCAACCCTGTGAAGGTGGCTGAAATGCTATAATCCTTGCTCCAAGAATTCACTCAGATGGTTAAAATTTAAAACCCCCCTGCCCACCTTGCACTTTCCACTCCAGCTGGAGTATGAAAACATGCATAAATGCAGTTTTTCTTACATTGTGGCTGTCAGGCTAGGGAATCTTTAATATTTAATATCTTCAAACATTATTGCAGCTGCATTAAATATTAAAGAAATTTTACATAGACTATTCAGCTACACTGCCTGCTTCATAAAACACACTGATTGTCAGCACAGTGAAATGAAAGAAAGTTAAAATCAAAGTAAATAATAAGCAGGCACTAGAACAATGGTGCCCAAACTTTTCATCTTTACTGGTAATGAAATGCGTCCATCCCCTGCCAGGCCGGAGCAGAGCTGAGGCTACAGCTGTGGCGGGAGGCAGGGCCGGAGCAGAGCTGGAGGCAGAGTAGGGCTGGGTGGTGCTTCCTCCCTGCCCCCCATGGGGACTGCCGTGCCTTCCCCCAGATGTTCTGCCACACCCTGCTAGTGGGGCATGCCCCACAGTTAGGGGCCAGTGCACTAGAGCTAGGTGGGAAAGTTTTCCCATCCTGTGGAAAATTTTTGAGAGTTGCATTTTTTTCCTCTTTGCATGTCAGGACAAAACTTGAATCCTTTCAAAAAGATGAGGCTGGAGGAGCCCAATCCATCACCAGTAGCCTTGTAGTTAGAGCACTCGTGGGATGTGGGAGCCCCAGGTTCTAGTCCCTATTGTGCCTGCTTCAGAGCAGGGAGTGGAAGCTGGACTCCCAGATGAGTGCGCTAATCCCAGGCTATTGTCTGTTCTGGGGTGCTTTCTGATTTTGAGCAGGAAGTCTATTCTGTACCCGAGAAACCTTCTTGATTAAAGTTCAGTTGAAACTGATTCATGCCTGCCAGAACTCTTGGGGTTTTGATGAATCCGCATTTTCCATCAAAAGAATGTTTAATCGAAACATTCCTGGCCCACTCTAGCAAGCACCTAGGGTGACCAGCCGGGACAGTCCCAATTTTTGGGTCGGTCTTATATAGGCTCCTATTTCCCCCCCACCCCCGTCCCAATTTTTCATATTTGCTCTCTGGTCACCTTGCATTTCAGTAGCTCGTTCTGTAGTGTTCCAGATGTGTGGGCTATAGCTTCTCCCAACCAGCAGATGGAGATCAACACTAGCACTTTGGGTGTCATATCCTCATATAAAGGTTGGCCTATCTCAGCCTTCAGTTGTTCATCTCCAGCAGGTGGAGCTGCCTGCATCTAGGCTGGTATTGAACAGGGGTTCTCAGCTTTTTCTTTGAGTGCCCCCCAGCCTCCCCCCCCCCGCTATAAAAACTCCATGGGCCACCTGTGCCACAATAAGTGATTTTATGCATATAAAAGGCAGGACTGGTGTTAAGGGGTAGCAAGCAGGGCAATTGCCGGGGGGCCCTGCAAAGCTACATTGCTCAGGCTTCAGCTCCAGCCCTGGGTGACAGGGCTCAGGGCCCCAGGCATCATCCCCGTGCAGTGGGGCTTTAGCTTTCTGCTGTGGGCCCCAGTGAGTCATGCTTGGTGGACCCCCTGAAACCTGCTCGAGGCCTCCTAGGCGGTTCTGGATCCCTGGTTGAGAACTCCTGGTAGAGAAGACTTGGAAGAAGGAGAAAATTCTCCCCTTTGCCCCAAAACGTCTCTCAACTCTTTACAGATTTTACATGGCGTAGCTTTTGCCTGTCACAGATGCAGCCATCTCTGGTGTCTGATGTGGCCAATACCACACAGCAATGCTGCACAACAGTAGCGTCAAATGAAGACAGCTCCCTTAGTGTAAGCATGAAGACTGATAGCAGGGCTGCTTTCAAGGGGTAATGCCCACGAAAAAATCACAAGTTGCATATTCAGTGTTCCAGGCTTTAGTTTGCTCCTGCTCATTATCGAAATTACACTCATGAGAACTGGGGCATTTGGGCTGTGGCTCAAACCCGCCGCAAACTTTCTCCCTTGTCAGCTAGCTCCTATATTTTAACACTTGCTTGGAGTCATCCACGGGTTGGCTTGTTGGCATCTCATGATGTCTCTAAACAACGTTTGGAGGCAGTTTTCAGCCAGCTGCATGCTGGCCTGCCCTTCAGGAAAAAGGTGCATGGCTGATTTTTGTATGGCTACCAGCAACAGGGACCGGCATTGGAGAACCAGGTTGTGCTTGACCAAGTCTCAGAGGATGTGTCTACACGGCATTTTGGAGTGAGCTTCCGAGCCCAGCTTGACAGACTTGGGCTGGCTGGGCTCAAGCTAGTGGTCAAGAATAGTTGTAGAGACAGTGCAAATCCAGTTCTCCTGGTGTAGTGGGTTTTACGCCATGTTACTCCCTCAAGTGTGAAATGAGCTGTCGCAGCTCGTTTCTGAACGTAGGTTAATAAGAAAATGGCAATAACCACAAACAAGAAAACCTCTGGTCTTGCTAGATTGCAAATATCCTCAGACCAGATGAGACCTGATGGGACTTCTTTTATTGCTGAATGTTGTTAGGCTACTTATCTTAGGGAGTCATAACAAGGACATCCTTGAGAATGACTCCGCATGACGAATAGGGAAGAAAATAGCAGCCATCAGTTTGCGTGGATGGATGTCTTTTTATTTTCTTTAGGCAAAATAATCCCTATTACAAAAGCAATTTCTTCCTCCTGCCTGTGTGTTTTGCAAGCTAAGGTAAAACAGGCTTCTGCTGAAGCAGAACGCTGGCTTGTCATTCTGAATGTCTTAAGTCATAAACATCACGGAGGCAGGTTGGAAGGATTTTTTTTCTCACAATAACATTAATTTTTGTATGATGTACATGAACTGTCCTAGTGATAGAAATGTTCAGGGTAAATCTTTAGGGGGGGAGCTATGCATACTAATCCTAAACAGTGATTTGCATACTCTGGCATTCATAGAATCAGACCTTGGAGAGGAAGACACATTAGCTCATATAGAGCCTGATACTGCAGACTCATGCTTAACTTTTAGCATGTGACTACTAGTCCCTTTGAAAACGATAGTTCTACTCGCATGTTTAAACAACTGCCTAAGAGTTTGCAGGAGTGGAGTCTGTCTGTTTAGGTCTGTCTGTCTGTCTATCTAGGTTACTTTATGGCCTCCCATCACAACAGCAGTCTGAGCAATTTGGTCTCTTTCTCTTCCCTGGTCCATGTCGGATTGTTCCTTACTGGATCTAAGGATATCAGTGTGTAAAGCAGTATTTTCAGGCAGGGCCGTCCCTAGCTATTCTGGGGCCCTATGCAGCCCTCCTGTGTGTCGGGGTGGTGGTGGACGGGGGCAGGGTTGACTTAGGGGGCAGGTGTGCTAGATCAGTATGCTAGATTCATCCTGGTGTCCCTCAAGTAGAAATACATTTAGGATAAATTTGACCCTCTGTTTAATTGCATCTGCTATACACTGTGCCTCAAACTTTTTTTTTTTTTTTTACTGGCAACCACTTTCACGCAGTAAGCCTCTGAGTGTGACCCCCCTCCAATAAATTAAACAGACTTTTTAATATATTTAACACCATTATAAATGGTGGAGGCAAGCGGGGTTTGGGATGGAGGTTGACAGCGCACGACCCCCCATGTAATAACCTAATGACCCCCTGAGGGATCTTGAGCCCCAGTTTGAGAACCCCTGTGCTATAATGGTGATTCTGCCATATGTGCTAATGGGTTTTGCCTGAGGTAGAGATTGGGTTATGAGAATAACCTGGCCGGGGATGTTGCAAGCAACAGGTTGCCGTGTGTGCATATTTATGTACACATTACAAATTGAAGTACACTCTCAATGAGTATTGCTTCCAATTTAAAATCTCCTAGTGCGGTCCTTCATTCAAATCTTTCAAGGACACCTACAGACTGAGAATTAACAAAGGTCCAACTTATAGCCGAAAGTTATCGCTGCACTTTGACATCATAGAGTTGCTACGACATTCAGACAGTTAAGTCGTGGGGAGCCAAAATGTTCCCACGTCTAGTGTCAGCTGCAGGTTACCGGGTGGGAGTGATTTTGTTTTCTGATAACAAAAAATGTTCCTGAGAATGCGTAAGTAGTTGGGTGGAGGCAGTATTGGGCACTGCTGAGTAACGGAACTGGCAGTGGAACACAGAGTTTCAAGTTCAGGATTGCACTGGGGGAAATTATAGACCTACTTCATGTTAATTATTACGCAGCAGTATGAGGTATACATTAAGGTTGAATGTGAAATGAATGTGAGTGAGAGAATCAGTTCTGAGCTTGGTTTTTATACCAAGGTTCAGAAAGTTGAAGAAATGCCGGATGTAAATACTATATGTAATATAGTGCTTGGATGTATATGTATATACTAGAATACTTAGATGTAAATACTTTATGTTGTGGCTAATACAAAGACCATGCCATGTACTTCTGTGTAGTTAAATTTAAAACAGCTTGTGGGATTGCCTGCTTTTAACTGAGTATGCAAAATGTGAGTGAATTGTAAGATCTTGTCCTTCAACTTCAAATGTTTTCAAAACTAGTGAAAATCCTTCTCCCTTGGTTTTTGTACAAAGGGGAGCTTTTTACTTACCTGTTAATATTCTTTCTCTGACTTTCTGTAGCAGGCCGGAAGCTTCAGTAAAAAATTCTTCCAGGCAACAGGTGGAGCCAGAATGCTAAGACTTTGTCATACCCTCAGATATAAGAGTCCAGCCGTCTCTCAGCCATCAGATGAATATTTCAAAAACAGTATCAAAGAAATATTAAACTGACACTGCCTTAGTGACTATCGCTGAATAACATTAATGATAGTAGCAACCTGAGCATATAGCGACTCTGCATTGAAATTCACAGCAGTAAAGTAGTTGCCCATATCTCATGTGGGGAAACACACACACTCATTCCACTGTTGTCTGCAAGACACCTGTGCAAAGGCCACAACTGCAAGCCTGTTCTATAAAAATGTGGACAGAAGTAGCCAATCTCTTCAAAAGGAGCATCCCTTCTTTCTGCTTGTGAAAAGCCAAGTGAACAAACAGTGAGCTTTAAAAGATTCCAGTTCTTCCTTTTCTGCTGCCAAATAAGCCCTGTTGATCAGCTCCTTAATCTGGAGGCCCTTGAAAAACATGCTTTGGAGTTTTATATCAAATTGTTTATTTCCTTCCCATTGTAACAATCACCGTTAAAACTCTTGTATTAAACACATAGGAAAAGAAGAAAGAATAGTTAAAGCATTTGATACATAAGGCAACGCTTTCATTTTAACAATTTTCCATATTCGTATTCCCTATATTCCTGCTCATCAGTCTCCTAGATGGTGTTAAAGATGGTATTAAAGGTCCTCCCCTTTTTCTGGGGGAAGGGGAAGAGCCAGTTTTAGATGGTATTGGATTGTTGTTGAAGTGTAATCTTGTTCCCTTTAAAACAAGGCAGAACTTTAAAAACCCGCACAAAGGGAGAATGAAATGGCAAAGATTAAAAAAAAAAACAACAATGCGAGTTGCTTTGGTTAAACTTACAACTCTAACTGCTGGAAAGTACAGGCATAATAGTGGTCTTTATTAGCTACTTCTGAACCTGGCAAACTTTCCCAGCGTTTGGGTACAAGCACTGTTTTTAGTTTGCCTTTTTCCCCTCAATTTCAGCAGTGTTACAAAAGGTGGCTTTGTCTTGGCTGGTTAACCCAGACTTAGTTAGAAGGAGAGAGAGAGAGATTGGTATGAGGTGAAATAAAGTCAGAGAAGGAGAATGACACCTAGTTTGGCGCAAGAGACCTGAGTGTTCACACTGCCAGGGATGTCAGGGTCCAGCTGAGCTTGATCAGGTGATGTCGTCCAGTTCCCTCTCTAGTCTGATCTGATCAGGACAATAAACGCCAACAGGGTCATGGCAGCCATGTTTATTAAGCACATTTCAGCTGAGCCCCTGAAAAAGGCTTGGTGACAACCTGGCCCCTTTGAAACTACCACACTGAGCATTTAACCAGTGACTTCAGTTATCCGCAGCTGATGTCTCTGCGAAATGTCTTGTTGCTAAGGGGCGTATCATCTCTGGGTTGGTGAGGAGATATTTGCTGTTTTACATTACTGTCGAAAGCTGGGAGATCCCTAATCACCCGATTGCTCGTAGAGCTTAGAAGTAGCAGCCAGACCGGGTCTTTCGTGATCCTAACCATCTTGTTGGGCTATGTTAATAAACAGTTTTATTTCTGTAGACCATGCTGGACTCTCGTGATTGTAATGCTTTTACACACTATCGCAGAATAAGACTATCTGGCCATGGAATCCTCCTTTCCCAGCATCCTGAGCTCCATGGGCTAGCTCTATGGAACTCTGCTGTGATGAGCAGCCAGCCGCCTAGTACTTCTATGAGCAATATGTTGGGGCACACAGTCTCATGCTCGAGTGCTACTGAGTGTCAGTAGGGCGAGATTCTACACCAATTCTGAAGGAGATGAAGGAAACTGTGCTGTTTACTCATTTCATATTTAATTCAATAAAAGCCTCTTTTTTTAAAAACGTATCTGGATACTCCTGTCTGCTGCTCACTGGAGCATGGCTAATCCAGCCCCTTATTGCAAAATTTTAGCTCAACCTGTGATGGAGCACAAAAGGACCTTCACGTGGCTTTTTAGAACTTGAGACTTGTGACCGTTCCATCACTAACCCTTCTAGTCATAGAAATACTCCCTTTCTCAAGGCGCTTATCCTGCATTCAGAACCAAACACACTAAGATAGCTGCATGTTTTTTTAACAAAATGCTCAAGTCAATAACATTTATTAATCTCTCCAGTTTGACCTCAAGAAAAATATCCGCATAAATCTCTCCATTTTCTAACTGCAGTTCAAGCATGGCACCCGGATACTGTGTATCACCCAAAATCCCACTGATACTAGATTTCTTCCAGAGTGGCCTCAAAGTGAGTCTCTGAGAATATATGCCTTTGCTATAACAGGTGTCGGAGCACTAGTCAAAACTGGAAGTAGTTTGAAACCCCAGTTTGAATAGATTAGTCTTGAGAATCTCTGAGTGTGACATGGTCTACAGGACCTGACCCAGAAATTACTTCTAGACTGCACTACGCAAACCTCTCTTTATCTTTATAAAAAATCTCCGTATTCTTTGTCTAAGTGTTGTTTCTTATGGTCATCACTGTTGGCAAGAAGGGTGTAGACACACAGAGTGCTTTCAATCAAAATCACAGCATTCATTCCGCAATTTGTCCTGAGGATAGACCCAGCTTTCATGCTCCATTTAATTCCATCGTTCACACATCATCTTGCAAATCACGAAATATCCAAGAGAAAATTTGGCATGTGCTAGATGTGCAAAGAGCATTTCAGATCTACATCAGATGCACACAACCTTTAGAGCAGTGGTTCCAAATTGTTCTGCTGCTTGTGAAGGAAAGCCCTGGCGGCCGGGCCAGTTTCGTTTACCTGCTGCGTCCGCAGGTTCAGCAATGGCGGCTCCAGTGGCCGTGTTCGGTGCTCCAGCAACAGGGACTGCAGGAAGTGTGTGGGCCAAGGACATACTGGCGGCTGCTTCCAGCAGCTCCTCATTGCTAGAACGGTGAACCGCGCCCCCCTAGGATTGCCATGGAGCTCGAACGACTGAGAGACGCGAAGCTAATAACAATCTGACTTGGGCTCGCCAGGGGATTTCCCTTCCATAAGCGACCAACAAGTTTTGGGAACCACTGCTTTAGAGATCTTCCTCCTTACGTTAGTCTCTTGTCTTTTGATAGCATCAGTACAGGGAAGATGATCAAAATATCCATTTCTGACAGTGTATTTCAGAAGCCTGCAAGACACACAGCTGAATCACATTATCCCTGTTGAAAGCATACTCCTAAGTACATTTCTAGGCTGATGATCATGTGTTTCTGTGAGATAAATATGCGAAGCCGTTACTTGATCATCAGTGCACATGTTACTGAATACCACCAGATCAATGTGCAATAACATAGGAGAAGAATTGCGACTGTGAATTTATGGGCTCAGGTTTGTAACTGGCATTGGTAAGATATTTAACTAATTTAGTAACATTGCGAAGACATGAAATAAACAGCATATTTAATTGCTCACCCTGTTAGAGGAAGATGGTCTAGTGGATGACAGCACTGGATGGAATTCAGGAGACAGGGTTCTTTTTCTGGCTTGCCACTGGCTTGCTGGATGACCTTGGCAAGTCACGTTCACTGCCCTGTGCCTCAGCTTACCAACCTGCTAATGAGGATCTATTGTAAAAAGTGCCATATCAGAGCTAGGTTATATATTATTGTCCTAGTGCAAAGTAGCTGAACTATTTGCCTTAAGTAATTTACAAACAATTTCTCATTATCTAGAGAGCCCATATCTGTGGTCTTCTCTTATTGGGAGAGGGAAGGACTCAGGGGTGAATGCCACATTTTCCAGTTTTACAGTCAGTTTGACGTCGTCTGAGTCGCACTACTTTTGCTTGTCTTGAACCTGATTGTCAGTTGCGACGAGTAAATTGAGTCCTGAATAATCGTCCCATCACTGTCTTGGGCAGCTCCTGCAATCAGTCTAAGCTGATTGGAAATGGCAAATGTTACGATAGTTCTTGGAATCACTGACTACTTGGCACTTCATTGCGTTCTAGACCTCAACTTTAATTCTTCTATATCAGTGGTTTGCAAGGCTACCTCTGTGAATTTCTGCCCATAGCCGCCTGTGAAATGATATACTAGGCTTGTGGTTGTGCCCTTAGCAGAAGAGTGCGATATGCAGTAATTGAAATATGGGTTATCTTACCCCAGAGTTAAAGATTAACTTGCTTTGGAAGCCCCATCTGTCTTGCTCAGGTGACCCTAAAATCAGAAATAGGTGCTCACCCAGTGCAGCACTAACCAGTTAGTGCAACCAGCAGGCAAACGAAACAAACGGTATTGCAAAATGTGCAGCACTCCTGAGTGACCCTAAATTAACAACCAAAAACCTGTGTACATTCATACCATGAAGTTATGCCTTCCGCGCCAAGGAAAACTAGTTTCAAACGTGAGGGTTATTAAACAATAATAAGGAAGAAAAATAATTTTTTAAAAATGACGAAAACACCATGACAGTATCTCTTTACAGCACTATTGGTCACATTTCCCATTTGAACATCTCCCCTACTTCTTTGAATGAATTAACCTTTCTCTGAATCCTTCATAGCTATTCCAGTCCTTGAACGTAAATTACAAGGAGTATCAAGATACCTGTTCACTGCACTTTAGACAGGCCTACAGTTAAGAGGCAGTTGTTCGTCTTCACTTATCTGACAGTTCTTGGAAACATTTTCTGAAAAGTGTACCAGGGAGATGACAAAGGAAGTTGCTTGTGAATTTATGAACAGCTTTTCAGGCTGACCTTAATTCATTGACACTGCCATTTCAGTTTATTTATAATTCAGATAGGATTTCTGAGGAATAGGTTCTAATTCTTTTTGATTGGTTTTCTGAAAACTATTATCCAGCTCATGCCAGTTTAATTTTCACTTTTGCATAACAAATAGGACACCTGTAAATTCACTGATTAACAAACAGAGCATTATTATTAGAGTGACCAGATGTCCTGTGTTTATAGGATAATCCTGATATTTAGGGCTCCTATTACCCTCCCACCCCCTGGTCCAATTTTTTTCAGTTCACTTCTGTAAAGTGTAGCAAGGAAAAGTCAGTCGCTTGCTGAATCAAGGGGTCTGCACTGCAGAGCACAGTGAGGAATCTGTGACTTCATACAGCGGTGCCATGACTTATGCATGATTTAACACTATGCAAATAACACGTCCTGCCAGTAAATGCATCCAAGTGATAACCATAATGGAGTATAACATTTATTACTGAACGTTAGCGTACCATTGGCAGCACCAGGATCAAGTTTATTCAGCCTGTTGGGAGTGGAAATATATTCTTTGTCAAAGATTAGAGCGGCTTTAGCGTTGTTTATTAATGTAGGGATCATTATCTCCTGTCGATCAGTGGTCCAAATTAAGTTTGAAATGGTAACCAATCTTTCATGTCGTTCATTATATCTTACCAAATGGACATGATCTATTGTCCAGAAAAACAGTTCTCTGTTTCTGTGTCTGAGGCTCACGAATGTGAGTAGGTAATAACATATATGTGTGTAGTGAATCTGATCGATTAAATTTGATATGGCAATTGTTACCTGTCTCCACGAACTCTTGAACATTGTGGTTACTGATTCACCTGTCTTCTGCAGTGTAATTGTGATAGCCTTATTTGCAAATAATTTCCTTCTCCCAGATGAATGTAGCAGAGAAACATCTATATTTCACTGTCTTTGTTTAGTTTGAACTTAAATCTTAGGCTTGTGGAAAATTTTAATGGTTAGTTTCCATCCACATCCCTTGTGCAGCCTCAGTATACAGAGTTGGAGGGGTTAATGGACCATGCATGAAAATAGCCATTCATGGAGACTGAACTCCTTGTTCCCTTATTGTAAATGGGGAATCATCATCAAAGTGGGTGTTCCTAGTGGGGTCCCGCAGGGATCATTTGGTCTACACTTGAAACTATTTTATTAATGACCTCTAAGAAAACATAATCATCACTGATTAAGGTTTGGGAGATGAACACAATTTGGGGAATGGTAAATAATGATAGAAGAGAGCAGGTCCACTGTTTTCAGGAATGCTCTGGGATCTCTTGGTAAGACTAGGTGCAAGCAAGCAATATGCAATTTCAATCATGCTACATGTGAATGTGCTAGGGTGACAGATGTCCCGTTCTTATAGGGACAGGCCTTTTTTTTGGACTTTTTCTTTATAGATGCCTATTTCACTCCCACTCCCTGTCCTGTTTTTTCACAGTTGCTATCTGCGTCACCTAAAAGTTACACATTGAGGAACAAAGATATAGCCATGTGGTTTGATTACAGTGTGTGAGTACCTACATAGAATAAGGAGATAATCTGTGTCCACCCCCTGCTCAAAGCAGGACCATCCATAAATCATCCAACCAATTTTGCCCCATATCCTAAATGGCCCCCTCCAGTTGAACTCATAACACCTGGTTTAGCAGGCCAGTACTCAAACCACTGAGCTATCCCTCCCCCCCTGCAGACCAGATATTTAATAAGAATTTTCAGTCTAACAGAGAAGGTAGGCCATGATCCAGTGGTTGGAAGTTGAAACTAGACAAACTCAGACTGGAATAAAGTGTAAATTTTTAACAGAGAACGTAATTAACCTTGAAATAACTATAACCGAGGCTGGTAGAGGATTTCCATCACTGACAATTTTTAAAACAACGTGGATGTTCAAAGCTTTGCTCTAGAATTACTTTGGAGAAGTTCTGTGGCCTGTTCACAGAGGAGGCAGATTAGATGAATCACACGTCATCCCTTCTGGCTTTGGAATCTATGAATTATGTTAATGCTATGTAGGTTTTTATACCGCACTCACCACCATAGTATCTGAGTGCCTTCCAGTAGTGGCATTGAGCACATAACTAACATCTGTCACATTTGATCACTACTGAGGCGCTGAGCAGGATGGGAAAACGTGACCTGCTGCTTCCAGTCCGCACCTCGCTTGTACATGTAAGAACTGTGTGTAGTCTCTGGGCCATCGCCTTACGCACTGTGCGCGCGCCAACGCGGAGCTCTCTAGGCGAATCAGGTTTTGCTGCATAGGGCTATTTAATATATTTGCAAAGTATATGCAGGTGTGTCTTGTTAAACTGTGCCATTGCGAGACTCATCTTTGGTACTCTTGGTTAGGTAATGGGACAATCATAGCAAGTAATACCGTTAGGCCCAACAATATGACCTGTCAAGGGTGCCAGGACACGTAGGTGGGACGTGGCCATCGATCGTATCGGCGGCTGAGACACGAGTTGCCAATGGCGGGAGAAGGTCTTCTAAGCATAAAATAAAGTGACACAACAGACTCCTCTGTGCCGGTCAGTAATTGCCCTCAGGCTCTACACCCAGGGAGATAACATTCCCAGCTATGTGGATTATGGACTGTTCTCTACTTGGGGTACCTTCTCAAGGATTTCAGATTAGGGTTGCATAGGGGAGTGATGCTGGCTAAGGGGTGTAGGCTAGCATGGACGGGGTGGGACGGAAAGAGAAGAAGTGACGAGGTGAGCTCCATTGATGTATGCGTAGTAGGGGAGATATGGGCTCCACTGTGCGTATCCAGGGTAGGAGAGGGTGGATCCACCTAGGACCTGGCCCCTTTGAAACTAACCACACTGAGCATTTAACCAGTGACTTCAGTTATAGACACTTCCTTCTGTTTCTAGCGTTATCTATTTGTTGCTGTAGCAAATTTTTTTTTTACATTACTGGAAAGCTGGGAGATCCCTAATCCGTTCTCTTAGCTTAAATATAGCTAGCAGACCGGTCTTTCTATCTCCAGCTTTTGCCTATGTTAATAAACAGTTTTATTTTGTAGACCATGCTGGACTCCGTGATCTTTCAGATGCTTTTTACACTATCAAATACAAACCTCTGCATGGAATTCCTCCTTCCCAGCACCTGACTCCCATGAGTTCTGGCTCTGCTGATGCACCGCCCAGTACTTTACAATTAGTTGGCACATCTCATGCTCACTGTCTCATAGATGAGGCGAGATTCTACACAATTCTGAAGGAGATGAAGGAATACTGTGCTGTTTACTCATTTTCATATTTAATTCAATAAAAGCCTCTTTTTTTTAAAAACGTATCTGGAACTCCCTGTCTGCTGCACTGGAGCACTGCAGAATCCAGCCCCTTATTGCAAAATTTAGGTCAAACCTGTGATGGAGCACAAAGGACCTTCACGTTGGCTTTTTAGAACTTGTAGACCTGGTGACCGTTCCATCACTAACCCTTCTAGTCAGAAAATACTCCCTTTCTCAAGGGCTTATCCTGCATTCAGAACCAAACACACTAAGAATAGCTGCATGTTTTTTTAACATAAATGCTCAAGTCAAGTAACATTTATTAATCTCTCCAGTCTTTTGACCTCAAGAAAAATATCCGCAAATAAATCCTTCTCCATTTTCTAACTGCAGTTCAAGCACTGGCACCCGGAATACTGTGTATCACCCAAAATCCCACTGATACTAGATTTCTTCCAGAGTGGCCTCAAAGTGAGCTTCCTGAGAATTATATGCCTTTGCTATAACAGGTGTCGTGAGCACTAGTCAAAACTGGAAGTAGTTTTGAAACCCAGTTTGAATAGATTAGTCTTGAGGAATCTCTGAGTGTGACAGGTCTACAGGACCTGAACCCAGAAATTTACTTCTGACTGCACTAACGCAAACCTCTCTTTAAATCTTTATAAAAAAATCTCCATATTCTTTGTCTAAGTGTTGTTTCTTATGGTCATCACGTTGGCAAGAAGGGTGTTAGAACACAGAGTGCTTTCAATCAAATCACAGCATTTCATTCCAGCAATGTTGTCCTGAGGATAGACCCAGCTTTCATGCTCCATTTAAATTCCATCGTTCACACATCATTCTTTGCAAATCCCAAATATCCAAAGAGGAAAATTTGGCATGTGCTAGATGTGCAAAGAGCATTTCAGATCTACATCAGATGCACCACAACCTTTAGAGCAGTGGTTCCCAAACTTGTTCTGCTGCTTGTGCAAGGAAAGCCCCTGGCGGGCCGGGCCAGTTCGTTTACCTGCTGCGTCCGCAGGTTCAGCCAATGGCGGCTCCCAGTGGCCGTGGTTCGCTGCTCCAAGCCAACAGGGACTGCAGGAAGTGGTGTGGGCCAAGGGACATACTGGCGGCTGCTTCCAGCAGCTCCCATTGGCCTAGAACGGTGAACCGCGGCCACTGAGAGCTGTGATTGGCCGAACCTGGAGACGCGACAGGTAAACAATCTGACTTGGCTCGCCAGGGGATTTCCCTCCATAAGCGACCAAACAAGTTTGGGAACCACTGCTTTAGAGGATCTTCCTCCTTACGTTAGTTCTTTGTCTTTTGATAGCATCAGTACAGGGAAGATGATCAAAATTATCCATTTCTAGACAGTGTATTTCAGAAGCCTGCAAGACACACAGCTGAATCACATTATCCCTGTTAAAAGCATACTTCCTAAGTACATTTTCTAGGCTGAGTGATCATGTGTCTTCTGTGAAGAAATATGCGAAGCCGTTACTTGATCATCAGTGCACATGTTTACTGAATACCACCAGATCAATGTGCAATACATAGGAGAAGAATGGACTGTGAATTATGGCTCAGGTTTGTAACTGGGCATTGGTAGATATTTAACTAATTTAGTAACATTGCGAAGACATGAAATAACAGCATATTTAATTGCTCACCCTGTTAAGGAAGCATGGTCTAGTGGATGAAGCACTGGACTGGAATTCAGGAGACCAGGGTTCTTTTTCTGGCTTTGCCACTGGCTTGCTGGATGACCTTGGGCAAGTCACTTCACTGCCCTGTGCCTCAGCTTCCCAACCTGTAAAATGAGGATCTATTGATAAAAAGTGCCATATCAGAGCTAGGTTATATTATTATTGTCCTAGTGCAAAGTAGCTGAACTATTTGCCTTAAGTAATTTACAACAATTTCTCATTATCTAGAGAGCCCCATATCTGTGGTCTTCTCTTATGTGGAGAGGGAAGGACTTTCAGGGGTGTAATGCTACATTTTCCAGTTTTACAGTCAGTTTGACGTCGTCTGAGTCCGCCTACTTTTGCTGTCTTGACCCATGGATTGTCAGTTGCGACTGAGTAAATTGAGTCCTGAAATAATCGCCATCCTGCTTGGAGGCAGCTCCTGAATCAGGTCTAAGCTGATTGGAAATGGCAAATTCTGTTTAGATAGTTCTTGGAAACACTGACTACTTGGCACTTCATTGCTGTCTAGACCTCAACTTTAATTTCTTCTATATCAGTGGTTTGCAAGGCTACCTCTGAATTTCTGCCCATGCCGCCTGTGAAATGTATACTAGGCTTGTAGTTGTGCCCTTAGCAGAAGAGTGCGATATGCAGTAATTGAATGATGGGTCCATCTTCACCCCAGAGTTAAAATGATTAACTGCTTTGGGAAGCCCCATCTGTCTTGCTCATGGGTGACCCTAAAATCAGAAATAGGTGCTCACAGTGCAGCACTAAAGCCAGTTAGTGCAACCCAGCCAGCAAAACGAAACAATCGGTATTGCAAAATGTGCAGCACTCCTGAGTGACCCTAAATTAACAAACCAAAACCTGTGTACATTCATCCATGAAAGTTATGCCTTCCGTCGCCAAGGAAAACTAAGTTTCAAACGTGAGGGGTTATTAAACAATAATAAGGAAGAAAAATGATTTTTTAAAAATGACGAAAAACACCATGACAGTATCTCTTTACAGCACTATTGGTTTCATTTCCCATTTGAACATCTCCCCCTACTTCTTTGAAATGAATTAACCTTTCTCTGAATCTTCATAGCTATTCCAGTCCCTTGACACGATAAATTACAAGGAGTATCAAGATACCTGTTCACTGCACTTTAGACAGTGCCTACAGTTAATGAGGCAGTTGTTCGTATTCACTTATCTGACAGTTCCTTGGAAACACTTTTCTGAAAAGTGTACAGAGGAGATGAAAAGGAAGTTGCTTGTGAATTATGAACAGCTTTTCAGGCTGACCTTAATTCATGACACTGCCATTTCAGTTTAATTTAATAATTCAGATAGGATTTCTGAGGGAATAGGTTCTATTTCTATTTGATTGGTTTTCTGAAACTACTCTTATCCAGCTCATGCCAGTTTAATTTTCACTTTTGCATAACAAAATAGGACACATGTAACATTCACTGATTAAAAACAGAGCATTAATTATTAGAGTGACCAGATGTCCTGTGTTTATAGGGATAGTCCTGATATTTAGGGCTCCTATTACCCTCCCACCCCCTGTCCCAATTTTTTTCAGTTCACTTCTGTAAAGTGTAGCAAGGAAAAGTCAGTCCGCTTTGCTGAATCAAGGGGTCTGCACTGCAGAGCACAGTGAGGAATCTGTGACTTCATACAGCTGGCCATGACTTATGCATGATTTAACACTATGCAAATAACACTGCCTCAGTAAATGCATCCAAGTGAATAACCATAATGGGAGTATAACATTTATTACTGAACGTTAGCGTACATTGTGCAGCACCAAGGATCAAGTTTTTATTCAGCCTGTTGGGAGTGAAATATATTCTTTGTCAAAGATTAGAGGCGGCTTTAGCGTTGTTATAATGTAGGGATCATTAATCTCCTGTCGATCAGTGGTCCAAATTAAGTTTGAAATGGTAACCAATCTTTCATGTCGTTCATTATATCTTACCAAATGGACATGATCTATTGTCCAGAAAAACAGTTCTCTGTTTCTGTGTCTGAGGCTCACGAATGTGAGTATGGTAATAACATATATGTGTGTAGTGAATCTGATCGATTAAATTTGATATGGCAATTGTTACCTGTCTCCACGAACTCTTGAAACATATGTGGTTACTGATTCACCTGTCTTCTGCAGTGTAATTGTGATAGCCTTTTATTGCAAATAATTTCCTTCTCCCCAGAGTGAATGTAGCAGAGAAACATCTATATTTCACTGTCTTTGTTTTAGTTTGAACTTAAAATCTTAGGCTTGTGAAAATTTTAACTGGTAGTTTCCATCCACATCCCTTGTTGGCAGCCTCAGTATACAGAGTTGGAGGGTTAAATGGACCATGCATGAAAATAGCCATTCATGGAGACTGAACTCCTTGTTCCCTTATTGTAAATGGGGAATCATCATCAAGTGGGTGTGTTCCTAGTGGGGTCCTGCAGGGATCAATTTTTGGTCCTACACTATTGAACATTTTTATTAATGACCTGGAAGAAAACATAAAATCATCACTGATTAAGTTTGGAGATGACACACAATTTGGGGGAATGGTAAATAATGAAGAAGGCAGGTCACTGTTTCAGAGTGCTCTGGATCTCTTGGTAAGATAGGTGCAAGCAAGCAATATGCATTTCAATATGGCTACATGTAAATGTGCTAGGGTGACCAGATGTCCCGTTCTTATAGGGACAGGCCTGTTTTTTTGGACTTTTTCTTATATAGATGCCTATTTCACTCCCACTCCCTGTCCTGTTTTTTCACAGTTGCTATCTGGTCACCCTAAAATGTACACATTGAGGAACAAAGGATATAGGCCATGATGGTTTGATTACAGTGTGTGAGTACCTACATAGAATATCAGGAGATAATCTGGTCCAACCCCCTGCTCAAAGCAGGACCAATCCCCAGTTAAATCATCCAACCAATTTTTGCCCCATATCCCTAAATGGCCCCCTCCAGGGTTGAACTCATAACCCTGGGTTTAGCAGGCCAGTACTCAAACCACTGAGCTATCCCTCCCCCCCTGCAGACCAGATATTTAATAATAGTATCTTCAGTCTAACAGAGAAAGGTAGGCCATGATCCAGTGGTTGGAAGTTGAAACTAGACAAACTCAGACTGGAAATAAAGTGTAAATTTTTAACAGAGAACGTAATTAACCATTGAAATAATTAACCGAGGCTGGTAGAGGATTTTCCATCACTGACAATTTTTAAACCAACGCTGGATGTTCTAAAAGCTTTGCTCTAGGAATTACTTTGGAGAAGTTCTGTGGCCTGTGTCACAGAGGAGGTCAGATTAGATGATCACAGTCATCCCTTCTGGCTTTGGAATCTATGAATTTATTAATGCTATGTAGGTTTTTATACCGCACTCACCACCATAGTATCTGAGTGCCTTCCAGTAGTGCATTGAGCAACATAACTAACATCTGTCACATTTGTTCACTACTGAGGCGCTGAGCAGGATGGGAAAACGTGACCTGCTGCTTCCCAGTCCGCACCTGCCTTGTACATGTAAAGAACTGATGTTAGTCTCTGGGGCCATCGCTTAGCACGGTTGTCGGCGCAGCGCTCTGCAATCAGGTTTTCATGCATGGCTATTTAATGCCATATTTGCATATTATTGCCGTGTGTCTATGTTTAAACTGATTGCCCAATTGAGACTATCCTGGTACTCTGTGGTAGGTAAAATATAATCATAGATAAGTAGGGGCCAAATTGCCTGTCAGGTGAAAACTAGGATGATCGTGAGCAGGGAGATTTTAAGCATTAAAAAATACCAACTCCTTGCAGTAATTCCCCCAGCCTGACACCCAGGGAGATAAACATTCCCATATGTTGGATTATGACTGTTCTTACTTGGTAATCCTTCTCAAGGATTTCAGTTGGTTGCAAGGAGGAGGTGGCGAGAAAGGATTGCTATAGTGGCATCAGTCAGTGCTGCAGTAGTGAAGTGTCTGTGTTTACTATAACTCCTATTTTCCTATTCATAGAATCAAAGATGTTACAGATGCAGAAGATTACAGGTCATTTTGTCCAGTGCAGGATGATCTTGGTAACAGAGTGTACCAGTTGTTAATAAACCTGCATTTTCCATAAGTGCGTAACTGGGTATGTAGTGATAAAATAATGTGCTTTCACTTCCCGTAGCTTACTCTGGTATTACAAACACACATTGTTTCTCTTACCTCAGTGAGAACTATAATTTAGTGCAGCCTTAAGATAAGACATTATAGCCCAATCCTACCTGTGCTGATGCTTTTTCTTTACGTAAGGCAGACGTGGGTTTACAGCTCAAAGTTTGTTGAGGGCCAAAGAGTCCAATTTATGATTTGCACGATCTGACACAAGACCCACAGTTGGGATGCTGCCCAGCGTGATACACTGGACCTGACAGCTGTTGTGGACTCATTTGGTGTTTAGTTTTGTAATCACACCAGTTATTTTTCCAAAAGCTTCATTCCCTCATTTGCAGTTTGTTGCCATTTTTACAGCTATAACTTCCCAAATGCTCAAGTGTTTCCATTATAACTCCCTCTTTTCAGTCACTCATAACATTCCACAAATACAGCCTATTGGACTGACCTATTCTGGTCTGGATCTGTGCCAGAGGGTAACTTTTTGGACAAGTTTCAGCAAAACAATTGGAGCTGGTAGATGTGAATGAGGAGTGTGGAAAGAATACGTAACTATTTTCATTTGAAAAGCTCTAGCACTGATGCATGAGGGTAGAAAATTTTATTGAGAAATGCCTTTGAATGTTTTCATCAAACCTGGATTTTGATTGGCAGAGCTGTGAGAGTCAAAAATGGCAGTTTGTGCATGCTCAGAAGTTTATTTAAAAAACACCAATTCTGTTACTTTTATAATCTGCTTCATTCCAAAAGAAGGTGGGTGGCATTGTGCACGTGTGTGACGAATGTTGGCTTCATATGAAAATATTATATTTTAGTCGACCTTTGGGCATCATGTGGAATACTGCCTCATTCAGTGTATATTGGTTTCTATCTCTAGATACTTATCTGCCCTCCTTAACTATGGTATCTGAGAGTCTCATAATCTTTAATGTATTTATCCTCCCTACACCCCTGTGAGGCTGGGTAGTGCTGTTATCCCCGTTACACAGATGGGGGAACTGAGGCACAGAGCGACTTAAGTGATGTGCCCAAGGTCTCACAGGCAGCCTGTGGCAGAGCAGGGAATTGAGCCCATATCTCTCTAGACCCAGGCTCGTGCCCTACCCACTGCCATCTTCTCTCTCTGAGACTTGAGCAGTTAAACTCTATGTGGTTAATGCAGAAATTTTTCCACGATGTTGAGAACGTTCTGACAGACGAATAAACTATCCCTACATATTGGGTTCTCCATGGTGCATTAATTTTCTTTTGAATCCTCCCTGGTATCTTGATAGTAAGTTAATGACATAAAGCACAGTAGAAACTCTGAAGTCCTCTTTGGTTTGCAGAGGCAGCATCTTGAACTATAATCCCATGAGATTCACAAATTAAGGAAGGTCAGGCCGGGTTCATAGTTGGATAGAAAACCCCAAAGTGTACTGGAAATATTAGTAGTGTTTATTCCATAGATGGCACTCGAAACAATGCCCCAGCATGAAATTAGGTTGCATTTTGCTGCTGATGGTGCCATCTGTTTGATGACCCACAAAATCAGGTACCTGCTGACTTCTAGCCGGGATTTCCTGCCACTTTTCACAAGAGCTGGGATGTCGATCTTTGTATCCTAGCCAAATTCCACCTTGGGTAATCGTGTTTTGCCTCCTTAAATTTCCTCTGCAGCTTGAATTGGCTGTGATAGCCTTCACTTCCTGTCCGGAACATCAGTGATGCTGGATCCTTTTAAAGAATTGCAACATTCAAGAGGCCTTTCAGCAATGGACGTTTGGTCCCTGTGTGCAGAATGGACATCGTGTTTTGGGCTTTTGTGGGATGAAGGGCACTGTATAAATATACGTTGTTGCTGCTCCTGCTCCTTTGGCTTTCAGCATTCAGTGCTCCTAGCGGTTTGTATGAGACAAGTCTTCAATGAGTTGTTTGGCGAGACTGGGCCAGGCTCAGCCAGAGAGATGCTATTCAAACACTTTAAAAAGAGTTGCTGCTAGTTACAACAGGACTTAGTTTAACCCACAGTGCAGTGGAAGAGAACTTCATCACGCGCTCTGCAGAATCCTTTTAAATAAGCATCTCTCCACCCTGCCCTACACTTTGACTGCTGATCCGTCTCCATTGTCTTTACATATATCATGCTTCCGCTGCCACTAACTGCTGCCATTTAAACAAAGCAAACAGAGGAAGGTTTGTTTCTATCCATTCCAAAATCACTCTCATCTGATAGGCAGAGTGGGGCAGTCACCTGTCCTAGGCCAGTGACAGGTTTCGAGTGTGGTTATCTTGTAACCTCTTTTTATTGTTGGGAAGGGGAGATTATCCAAGGCTCTTGGCTGGGAAGTTGTTTATGTACCAGTTCTTAGCCCCGTAATGTGAATGGCTAAGCTATTTAATGTGACTTCTAGAAGTTTCTAAAATGTTACAACTCCCTTCGCCTTTGGAAAATTTAATTCCTGCCACTCAAAGAACCCGCTTTTATCAGCGGAGAGATACTGAAAATAATCATATGTGTTTATAAAGCAGCAACAACTGAACAAAAACCCCTTCCTCAAATTTCAAAAATAGGTTTGTACAAGTGGCATATACGGAATACATGGCGGGGTGTGTGTGTGTGCAGTAGGGAGTTGATTGGCACTTTTGCAAATCACTCCAAATAATGCTTCAGCCGTTATGAGTAATGCCCAGCCATCCCTAACTCAGAGCAATAAAACCTTCGCACCACAGCACCGCGCTGTTTTCCATATTAGCTATAACCCACCAGCTGCCTCTTCCCCCCGAGAGGCAGATCCTAACTGTGAAGTACGCAGAGTTTTGAAGAACCCTGAAATGTTGTAAAGGGTGGGATAGGCTGTTTGTTTAGATAAAGTGCCTGCTTGACAGGAGTGGATCTGTTGAAAACTGATAAGACCCTGAAGAACGTGCCTATCCGCTGCATAGGGGGTGCTGCCAAAGTTTAAATACTCAGAGATGACATTACCCTTACTATTCATTGTGGAAGCCTTTGGGTCAAGGTAGGGCTGCTTTCACTTACTTTTAAAGAAACTTGACTCTCTTCAGTTAGCCAAGACGGAAACGGTGTGGGGAGGCCTTACTTTTATGCTAATATCTGTCATGGCTTGTGATACGTGAGTGACTTCAGCACCATGTTTGCTTAAGGAATCGGTCCTGAAATGGGCCATTTGTTTACCAGAGACAAGTAATTTTATTCAGTAAATTCCATTTAGTCATTGAGACGGTTACCTAATTTGAGAATGGCGCTGGAATTTCCAGGTTAGAATAAGATGCAGCTTGAACACAGACAAATTTGGAGTGTTTGCTGCTTGTTTTGAACTGAAGGAATGGAAAGTCATGGTTACGTTGCAGAAATTTGTAGGCATCAGAAGTCTGAGTGAGTGTGTGCGAGCCAGAGTCGTCAGTGCTTACAATTAATGAAGCGGAACGAAAGAAATAGTGGGAGAGGTGGCTGAAATAATGTATCTATAATGCAGGTTATTGCGTTCCTTCCTCATGTATATAATTGTACCAGTCTATGACCTTCATATTTTTAATTTTGCTGGAGAATCATAGTACTTAAAGATCATCCCGTAGTAGGGTGCTCTTCCCTGTTTCTTCACCGAATTGCTGTGTTTCTCTGTTCCGTGTGGTGGTATTAATGGATGTATTTTTCTCTGATGAGGTCCCAGATGGAAGGCCACGGGGACTGATTTCTACTGTTATGCATAGAATAGGTGCAGTATCCTAGGACCTTGAGAAAGTGCAGGTTTCCCTGTGCTTTGTTTTCACTGAACAGTTCTCTGCAGGGAAGGCTGGCTTTTGTGACCAGGACATCTGTCCAGTGGGAATAGGGCTAAACCCACATTTGCTCTTGCTCTGGAGCACTTCCTCCCCTGCCCTCTGCTTTTTCTTGGCCTATGGACAATGGGAATAGGCTGTCCTTTCACACCCTACCATCTGGATTTTGGAAACAGAGGGAGGGTCACACTTTTCAGTCAGCCTTCACGACCGTGCCAAGTGGTGTTCTCCGCTTGACTGTGTGGGAGACGCTCCTTCCTTCTCACTAAGTCGGAGGCCAGTTCTACTATCTCAGTATTGCCACTCCCCCAGAATTTAAAAAATCACGTGCCAGACCCCATAAAATCATGAGGTTTTAAAAAATGATTTGGGGCTTTTTTTCTTGCCTTCTGGTGTTGGAGCCATGGAGTTCAAATTATGTTTCTCTGCTTCCATTAGGTCTAGAGGCTTTATTTTTTTTAAATAAAACCCTAAGATTCACAAGTAATCACATGATTCCAGCAGCTGGAGCTTTAAGATAAAACACTTAATAATAAAAGAAACTCTTCTTTCTCCACGGCCGAGAAGACAGTATCTCTTCTTTTCTCCCTTTAATGGATACCAGAGGAAAATCAATTTATCGTTAAATTCTGATGTAACAGTCTTTCCAACCACCTGAACTCAGAGGTTCTCAGGGTGTTCCATGGTATGAACCCTGTCATTTGAGGGGGTTGCTTATGAACACTTCCCCTCCCATTTGGGACTGCATAACATCTCTTTCCTCCTTACATGGCAGGTAGCTAGGCTGGCTGCTCCTCCTCCTTTTCTAGTGCCTTTGATAGACACCCAGTCTCTTTTAAGTAAAGATGAGCCTGGACACCTGTAAATGCCGTTGGAAGCCAGGTAGAGGAGCCAGCACCATGTGACCAGACATCTCTGTAGACCACCATCAAGTTTTCTGTAGGCCAACCATGGACGAAATCTATAGACTTTGTCTGCTGGTACTGATTCCTAGCTTGCGATTGCTGTTTTGCCATTACATCTTTGATATTAAATGTCGTATTATGAGTGGAGGATATATGTTCACAGCAGTGCTTTCCACAGAAAAAGCATGCTAGCCCTCACTCCAATCTGTATGATTCCAGCCTTACCATCGTGTAGGCACCCTAATCTGGAATTCCCAAGGGCTTGTTTATACAGGGACACTTAAGAAAATTAATCCAAACAGACTAAGGCTATGTCTATGCTACAGAGCCTACGTTGGCATAGAAGGAAGGACAGAAGGAATTTTTCTGCTGCTGTGGGAACACAAACTCCCCGAATAAATTTAACTCTGTCAACAGAAGCAGCCTTCTACCAGCACAGCTGAGCTGGCATAAATTTAAAGACCAAAAGGTGTGAATTCAAAGCAGATTATTTTTTTGTGCCCCTCTGAGGACATGCTCGTTCAGAATTAAAATGATTTTAATTTAGTTTAACTTAATTCCCTTTGGAAGGCTGAATTGAGGTCACTTTAATTTTGAATGAGTGTGTTCACACGGGGTTTAATGCAGTTTAATTGATCCCCTTTGAATTCACACCATTAGTTAATTTGGATTAATTTTGTTGAGTGTTCCCATGTAGCCAAACCTTAAGAGAAACTCTTGCCTGGATGCCGTGAAGACCTCACTCAGCATTTGTGGGAGAGGGAAAGACAGTCTGGGGGAAATGTCACTGATTTTTCTTATAAAGGTTGGCTAGAAAAAAGAGAGAATTAAAAAGAAACATCCAGTTAGTGTTTAGATACAGGGCAGCTAGTTCATGAGCTTTTCACTTCTGGGTCAACTGGAAATGATGGAAAGGTGATAACACCTGTGGCTGTTCAGTGAAATTAGTTGATGGGTCTCAGGTCAAATGCTAGTAGACAGGTTTCCTCACCAGAAATGTCTGTCACAATTGGTATTAATTGATCCTCTAGCTGACATAGAGACCAAAGCCTGGCCTTCCGGGGGCACAATAGCAGGCAGCATGTAGGAAAAGTGCCTACCACGTCATCTTTGTTGGGCCTGTTTGGATAGAAGATTCCATCTGGCATTATCCACACCAGAAAATTGCCACAATTTTTAAAAAACAAACAAACAAACAAAACCCAATTCAACTATTGAATTGCAAACCTCATTTTCACTTATGGCAAACACCAGTTTGGTTTTGTGAACTACATCTTTTTTTTTAATATGGAGATAGGTATATCTCATCCAACTGGAAGGGACCTTGAAAGGTCATCGAGTCCAGTCCCCTGCCTTCAAGGCAGGACCAAGCACTTCCCCCCCCCTTTTTTGCCCCAGATCCCTAAGTGGCCCCCTCAAGGATTGAGCTCACAACCCTGGGTTTAGCAGGCCAATGCTCAACCACTGAGCTATCCCTCTGCCCATGGTATGTCAGCTTAGTAGTTACATTTTATCGCTTACATGCTTGCCAGTCCTAAAAAAGCATCAAAATGCAGCCCACTGTGGACAGGATGTAATCAGTATGATTTCTGGAGCTCGAGAAAGAGATTGGCCAGATAATTAGAACAGTTTGTTTGTCTTAGGTGGGCAAAACTCTATTAATGCTTTTTTAATCAAGTGCAGAGAGCAGGTTCTGACTTTTCTGTCCACTTCAAACATCAATTCTTGTGGCTTATCACGGTGAGTTTTGGCAGGGCAAGCTCTTGAAGGTTTTCTGTGCAGTTCAGTCAGATTTTGTAGTTGTCTAGAACAGAAATTAAATTGCATAGACATCTTCCTAGTGGAGAAAAATCTTGAAGAGTTGAGATCCCTCATTCAGTTCTAAAGATCCAGTTAATTTATTGCCAGCCAACAAAACCATGTGAGCTCACTTCCTTACTGCCAGCATTGCTGGTATCAGCTCACTCCCATCCAGTTGTGGGTGAACATGGGATAGGGTTATTAATCACTGTCACTGGCTGTAATTAGAGCAGCTATCATGAAATCAACATCACTTTTAGTGAAGAGTTGTTAGCAGAATCATGATCTCCGCTTAGCAGAACTGGATAGTGTTTGTCAGCACCCATATACCATAAATTAAACGGGATACTTGTTTTCCTTTGCACCTTATTTGTGGCTCTAGTCTCCCACAACCGCTTCTTGAGGACGTACGCTTAGTTTGCCTCCTGGTTCCTTACCGCGAGTGCTTTGGAGAGGGAGCTCTCTGGGGCTATAAGGAATCCGTGGACTTTTCCTGAGAATAAAAAGATGATTTTACTTGGACTTACCTGAACATTGCCTTTCTTGTCAAAGGAAGGTTCACAACAAATACTTGGGAATTCCTGCTTCCCAATCCTATGCATAGACCACGAGACCATTCTTGGCTACAAAACAGCTACACAACTAGGAATGTTTATTAATATTTATTTGTATTGTGGGAGTATTTAAGAGCCATAGACTGAGAGCTTCATGGCGCTTAGGTGCTCTGCAAATGCAGAGCAGAGAGATTCCAGTCTAAGTAAATCTCCTACAGTCAAACAAGTGCTTTGTTATCACCTTAAATCTTTTTTCTCTTTTTTTTTTTTCTTTTCTTTTTTTTTAAATCACTTGTACATGCTTCCAGCTGATTACTCAGAATGGCAGGCCATTTGTCCTATGCAGCACACATTCATGAAGACAGAAGACAGTGGTCCTTGCCACAATGTTGTGTCTGGGTGGAAAATGTTTTTCTGCTCTCTCTCTTGTGTGTTAAAATCATTTTGATTCTTTCACACCTGGATTTGCTCTACTGAGTCTGCCCTTTTTTGGGTCATTTAGGGATGCAAATTAGCTTAATTGGCAAATGCGTTGTTCAGATCACCCGGGGCAGAAATAACTTGCTAGTAAGCCAGGTAAGGCACCCGCCTTCCTTTTGTTGTTGGCAGACACTTCAGCACCGGTTCAGGTCATCCAGCTCTGAGAAGATTTCAGGACTTGGAGAGAGATTATTTTATTTTTTAATTTGTGCCATAGGACAGAATTCTTCAAATTACATCAAACAACAAAAATACAGGAGGGTCGAGGAAGCTTTTTATTAACTGTGCAAAAAATATGTGAAAATCAAATGGAAAAAGAAGAACTCTGCTTCCTATAATGCTCTAGATCTAAGGATCACAGTGTGCTTTGCAAGCATTTATGAACCGAGTCTGCAAAGGTCACTGTTTCCTCAGTTACTCATGGTAGAATTTGTTTTCCTTTCTTTAAAAAAACAAACCAAACCCCTAGGAAATAACATTAAGGCTGCAAATTCAAGCACTTGAAAGTTAGAAAATGCCAGACTCAAGCGTGCCTGTAACACTTTGACATGGCCCTCTTCTGTGTATGCATGAGATAGTCTTTCATTTATAGATATACATGCATACTGTTTTCCCCACAGAATCCCTGCCTCCTTCAGTGTACAGGATGAACTGTGCTCTGTGAATGATTCTGGGTTTGTATTGAATGAGGCTGTGGTCTGTAGACCTCTTATCTCCTTCACTGTAGAAATTCGAAGGTGTGTAACGTCAGGGACAGGAGACTGTAAGAAGAGGCAGAATGATCTTGCGGTTAAGTCATTTGAGCTCAGTTCTGCCACTGGCTCTGCCACAAGACGTTCAGTCTATCAAGCAGTTTGCTGCGGAATTACGCCACAGAGTACCAGCGTCCCAGACATAGACTTGAGAAAATTGATAGACCAGACAATGAGCCATGATGGGTCCTTTCCCCTGGAAGTTATTAAATTACTTGTGTAACTTCAGTGATTCATTGGGTATGAAGTTGCTTGTGTCTTCAGTCTGCTGCATGAAATTGGTGACACGGACTTGGTGTTTTGTCTCTTACGACTTGTGCAGGAATGATTAGCTCTTCGCATTGGTCACAAAAATCAGCTTCTTTTCACAAATGCAGTTATTGCTCTCTGTTGGGATTGCAGTTGCTTTGATCTCTATGCCTATAACTTGATACAACTGTGTTTTTTTTGTTCTTTTTAAAGAGCATTCCCCAGTTGATGTCGGCCATTTCAGAATCCTAGACACCATCTTAATGCTTTTTGCTTTTGTTCTTGTTGTTCTGGTAAATTTAAAGGCTGTGGACAAAATTTGCTTCTGATAATAGGTTTAGAGGAGCTTGATAGGGAATAATTCTGCATTGGAAAGAGAGTCTAGTAGTCAAACCTTTATCCAGCTGTAGCTTATATGAGAGTCAGTCGGGGGACCACTTTCTTCAGCATGTACCTTGAGCTGTAACCTGTCTATGATCATAATAGTGTGCTTTTTCAAGTCTTTCTTGAAAAAGTGAATTAATTAAATAGCTTATTGCAGTAGCTTAAAAGGCAGCTAGTTATTAATGGCCATCTGATTCTCCCCCCTCATCCCCCGCCCTCCAAAAAAAGATTGTGTTCCTGAAATTAAACTGATGAGCTGAAAATGCATCGCAGAGCAATAGGGGTGCAATAATTTGAGTGCAGGGGAAGGTGCATTGCATGAGGTTGTGTGTAATAGTGTTATATTTTTTCCCCTTTAGATAACTTTTGCAACAGGATGGCTGAGCAACGTCAGGATTTCAATATGATGGAAGACCATTCAATGAGCCAAGCTAAGCAGATCCCATCAGGTGAGCCTTATCAGGTGGGGGTAGTCATGGGAGAAGGGGAGGACCTTCCCCCACAGGCAGGTTATTTTCTCTGTAGGGAAATGAGGATGACACAGCTGGGAGATCTCAGTACAAGGAGACTGAGGTGAGATTGCTCATAGAGTTGATACCTGGGAATATGTGGTTCAATTAAAGGTTAGTCTAAAGTCTAGGAAAGGAGACTGTTTTGTGAATTACTTAGGTGCCGAGACATCCTCATGCAGTAAATGAGCTTCTTTGTTTTCTGGGAGATAAACATAAGATACATTCAGATACTTTATAGCTCAAACCGAAGTTTGGGGTTTGGGCTTGGTGAGGGAATAGCTGGGTGAGATCCTATCCCCCTGTTATGCTGGAGGCCAGACTTGATCATAATCATCCCCATCTGCCTTGTGCTCTTTTTCCCATTCAAAGGTAGGTATCAAAAGAAGAAAAAACACTTGAGTCGGTAGAGCGTGTGAAATCTTTAAAAGGCTGTAGAATCTAGCTCGGGGTAGGCAACCTATGGCACATGAGCTGATTTTCAGTGGCAGTCACGCTGCCCGGTCCGGGGGGCTTTAATTTTAAATGACGTTTCTTAAACATTTAAAAAACCTTATTTACTTTACATACAACAATAGTTTAGTTATATATTATAGAAAGAGATCTTCTAAAAAAGTTGAAATGCGTGACTGGCACGTGAAACCTTAAATTAGAGTGAATAAATGAAGAGTCGGCACACCGCTTCCATAAGGTTGCCAACCCCTGATCTAGCTGCTCATAGAAAAAAAGGTAAAGGCTGCTTGGGGATTGAAAGGAGGTGAAACAGGCTTTTCTCAAGTCCAGTATAGAAGGGACCAGGGTGATGGATTTTTTATATTTTAAATGTAGATTAATGGCTTCTTTCATAGACTGAGGCACAGGACTGAGATTTCCCGTCCCTCCATGTAGCACCTCAAATCCTCTCTAATGTACTAGTTCTCTTTGTTCATACTTAGACTCATGTCCATGGATGTGTAGATGAACTACCTCCTGTTCTGACACTGGCTTCCTTTTACCGCCTCTAAACGTGGTTATAAACCCTTTTGCCCTTTACAGGGTTCAGAAAATTAAAAAGTCGCTAGGGCAGATCTCTCAAACTTGTATCTACCCCGTTTATGCATGATGGCAGCCATCTTTTCACCTGTTGGTTGCTGGAAAGGTTCAGGAGTCTCTGGATAATCACTTAGAGATATTGGGACAGAGGCATTTGGGGCAGGATGAGGACTGGAGCATTGATTGTTTTAAGTGAGCTGGCAGGAATGCCGAGGGCGCACTCTGAGCATTTAGGTGGGTCTGTTGCAGACAGAGGTGGATGAGCTGGTTTAAGTTAAAACAAGAATCTCCTTGCCCCTGGAAGTGAACTCCGACCCATTCTGCAGGTGTGAAATGACTTCCCAGGTGATGTCCTCAACCCATGGCCCATCAAATGGGCCCCGCCTTTACCTTCAAGAGACCCCACACCCAGCCACAGCTTGGTGCTGATCGTTGTCATGATAATTGAATGGTCAGTGGAGCCTAGTAAAGAGGGTGCCTGAGATGCTGAACCCCACTTTTGCCCATACAGAAGGGGAGGAAGGTTTTAGGCTTCTTCTGTCTCTGCCTCTATTCCCTCCACTCTCCAAAAAAACTACTCTGCTTACCAGAGAGGAAGAGGGAGGGGGCTTCTGCTGACATGTAAACATGTGAGGAGGTAGAGGTTGGGATAGGAAGGGAAGGCCTGGTCACAGCGAGCCTCGGGGAGGGGGGGTGAGAGAGAGAGAGAGAGAGAGACTGGGGTCCCCTTTCCAGGCAAGACTGGCCCTGGTAGAAGTTTTGGATATTTTAATGCATCTCATTGACAAAACTGCACTCACGTGCCCCTCCAGTCTCTAGGCTGAAGCTGGCACCTCATTTAGAGAGTGGAACTTATGACTTTTTGTCCTTTCGATCTGAGCTGCTGTGGCAAGAGAACCATTTTACAATGGCTTTCAGTGGGCTAAAGGATATAATCCCCCTGGGTGTGCAAAGGATCAGGTAGAACTTTTCTCAGAGCCGTTTAAACTAGGAGCTCTTGCTGTCGTCTTGTGAAGACTGGAAGAGCAGTTTCCCCATTGTGTAGTGAGTGGTGTTTCCCTGAATGCTCTGCTTCATCTCTCTGGGGAGGATGATGCTAAGAGAAAAACATTGCAAAGTCGAGAGACGTCTTTTACAAATAGACCCTTGGCTTGCATTGGGGTCCAGGGCTCTGGGACGTCACCTAAGCAAGTGCTAATGGCAGGTCTGGATATTGTAGGGTGCTGTTCCCAGGGGCCTCTGTTCATGTGTTGGAAATTGGCACATTTCTGATGTTAGTAGCATGCACGTGAATGGCGTCATTTATTGGTGTATCTCAGAGAGCTTTACAGACATGATGTGACGAATCCTCACCCCCTGCTGTGAAATGAGTATTATCTCTCATGGTGTGAGGAGACTGAGGTACAGGGAGGATAAATGCAGGCACAGACCTCGGAGGTCACACGGTGACTCATGGCAGGAAGAGAATCATCAATCATGAATGCCAGCCCCCTTGCTCTAACCACTAATCCCTACTCTCCCATCTCGACCTGGGAACAGCCCTCGACTGCCAGGCTTCTGCCACTCTGCTCTAGCCACTTGTGCCTCCCCGTGTGTTTTTATGAACATTTACTGAGGAAAGGATGGACTACAGTATGTGTCAGATACAGTGGATGTCTGACCTCACCAAAAATCAGATCCAGAGAGGATTTCCCCTGTCCTCTAGGCATACCCAATAACAGCCAATGGGTTCTTCTTCTTTTGTCACAGCCGAATTTGCTGTCTCCGTTCCTTCACTTTGCCCACCCCAGCCCTCCTCCTTCTCCCTTACTGCCTGATCCTTGAAGTAGATAGGCTCATCTCTTTCCCTCCCCCCGCCACTCCCCAACCTCCTGCATACTGCCTGGCCTGTGTCGCCTTCTCCCTGCCTCCTGTCATCTCATTAATACACAGATTCTCCCTATTTCCCCTGGAATCATTTGTCGCTTTCCTAGTGACTGTGGTTGCCATAATGCAGCAGCATTCATTTGCATTCTGTATTCACGAGTCAGCTCAATTGATGGTAATGCTTCCCAAAGGTGCTGCCAGCAGACAGCTTCCTTCTCTTGGGTAGCGAGCCAGGACAACTGAGGGAAAAGCTGGGAATGTGGAGAAGTGGGGAAGTTTTCTCCAAAAGAGCTCCTCTCGCCCCGTGTTTTAGGCCTACATTTTCACGAAGTCTTTTCCCACGTATTTAACAATCCGGCTCACACACCTGTGTAGTCATGGGGACTCAATACTCCATTAATGTGGAGCAACATAGTTCTGTCTTATATCTACCTCAGGTCCAGTTTGCATCAGGCAAATGAGGTTCCTATGTTATGGACCGAGCCTGTAGCATATTCCAAGGACTGTTCTCCCTTTCAGGGCCAGGCGCCTCAAGGTTGGCCCTCTTATCCAGTCAAATCAGCAGCCTTCTGTCAATGCCATAGTTTCAATTCTCATGCACCAGAGTCCAAGAGACTTTGCTTGTGTTAGCTTGATAAAATACTTCGTAAATCAGTTTTTCCAGTTCTTGTTGTTTTATTTGCTGGAACTCCTTGGAAAGAGTGTCCCTGTCCTTTTTGCTTGTAACCCAGGCTCATCATCATAATCCATATGGAGCACTGAAGAATTCCTTGCAAGTGCTTTCCCTCTTATTCATGTTTTTAAATCAATGCAACAGAAGAAAATAAGCTGTTAGTTCAGCAGACTGCTCTGAGAGGCCGTCTGTGCTGCACTAGAAACATCAGTGTGAACTACAGTGACTCATTCAGATTGATGTAATCCGAAATCTGTGGTCTCCAAGGAAAGGTTTTATTTATTGATTGATTGATTGATTGAGCTTTGCTGTTTCTAGATGTGCTCTGCATTGGATTGGTTGCTCAGCAGATTTTGCTTTTGGCTTTTTTTTCGGTGCTCTTGCTGAATCTGTAATGGCACTTTAACACTCTCTGTGAACATCGTACTATAATTGCCAGCTACAGCCATCTAGCTTTTCCAATAAGGAAATGGGGATGGGAGAGGTTAACAGAAGAGCCTGCTAGATGTAGCCAAAGATCTGTTCTGAGTGCTCAATGTATGTTTTCCAGGCTATCCCTTGCAGATACCAGTTGACGATGGATCGGATGAGCCCATTTCCGAGACCTCTGATGCTAAGAGCACCCCGACTATGGAAGGTGGGAGCTTTTTGTCATACTGCTTTTAAACAGTAATGGCTGGTGCTGTTTCTAAGCATTCCTTAGAGATGCGCCAGGCCATTTTCTGAAGGGGGGGTTCCTGAAGAGGCATGGCTGTCTTGTGTCTCTGTGCTGCCAGATAAATGCTCTTTGTTAGTTTGATAATCACGGAGGAGAATTGCCCACACAGACAGCCTTGGAGGATCAATTCCAGTTCCATTTTCTACTCCAAGGATTGCATTCTGAAATCAGCGTGCCCGTTGATGGCTGCTGAGTGTAGCCCATCCTGAGAGGGTAATTACCTCCACCGAGTAGTGTCTGCAACTCCCTATTAATGTTAATGGGCGCTAGCCAGCCTCCAGAAGCTATTAGTAAATCGCTCACAAGGCAACACAGATTCTAACGTAGACACGCAGGCTCCAAAAAAATCATTAGGAAAAATGTCTGAGCGTCCTTGTCGCCTTTCCCTGGTAAATGACCCTGTAGCCTGCCAGGAAGAGTTAGATTTACATCAAGCCAACAAGTGTTCTCCGTTTCCAATAGATACAGAAATGTCAAGAATTGGACAAGAAACCAAGCAGTGTTCCAAGATGTCACACATCAGCTTGGAGTCTAGGCATTCGGTCCAAATCACCTCTCAGGCTAACAAAACCTGGGTTCATATTAGAACTTTTGGTTGCAAGATGTCTCCTCTACTCCCAACGGAAGTTTGGTGCCAAAAGACCTTTAAAAATCTGGCCCGCAGTCTTTAATATCCTACAGACATTTAAAGATTGCAGCATCAGTGGTGGTGGGGAAGCCTGCAGAGATCTTTCAACTTGAAATTCTATTTATGGGAGGCTGCTTGGTCGAGTTCCTAGAGCGTAGGACTGAGCCATGAGACCTGGCTTTTAATACTGATTCTGCCAGTGACTTTAGCAAATCACTTAGTTTCCTGTCTGTAAAATAGGATAATATACTTCAAAAGGTGGGCATAGATTTTTGAGGTCTTTGGATGGGAGGAGCTATACAAAGTTGCAAAATATTATTCATTACATAAGTTTCCTGCAGTTTATAGAGATTATTGTTTATCTTTTTACTAGACCTTGACTTGTTCAGCAGGGGCGCCATTTCAGATTTTGGTGGTGGGGGGAACAACTTTAACCGTGATTTCTGGGGCTACGTAGGCACTTGAAAACTCTAGTTTTTGGCAGATAACTTGGCAATTAGCTGACAGGAGCCCTGTACCTAATTCCTTTATAAAAGAAAGAGAATTAAATAAATATTAGGCCCACTCAGCTCTAATAAAAACACGTTCTGACATCTTGTGGCAAGTCACTTAAGGGACACTGGTTAGGTTTAAAATGTTAATGTATATTCTTGCTTTATTATTAACTTTGTGGAGAGAGAAACCCCATCAGGACTCCTGGGTTCTATTTCAGCTCTGGGAGGAGAGCAGGGTCCTAGTGGGTTACAGCAGGGAGCAGATACACCTGGGTTCTATATAAGAACATCAGAATGGCCATACTGGGTTTAGACCAAAGGTCCAGCTAGCCCAGTGTCCTGTCTTCCAACAGTGGTCAACGCCAGGTGCCCCAGAGGGAGTGAACAAAACAGGCAATCATCAAGTTGCCCCGTTGCCCACTCCCAGCTTCTGGCAAACAGAAGTGAGGGACATGCAGAACGGGGTGTTGGATCCCTGCCCACCCTGGCTAATAGCCATTGCTGGACCTATCCTCCATGAATTTATCTAGTTCTTATTGGAACCTGTTATAGTTTGGGCCTTCACAGCATCCCCTGGCAAAGAGCTCTGCAGGTTGTCTGTAAAGAAATACTTTTTATTGTTTTGTTTTAAATCTGCTGTCTATTACCTTAATTTGGTGACCTCAAGTTCTTGTGTTATGAGAGAGAAAAAATATCATTTCCTTGTTCAATTTTTCCACGCCATTCATGATTTTATAGTCCTCTGTCATATCCCCCGAGTTGTCTCTTTTCCAAGCTGAAAAGTCCCAGTCTTTTAAATCTCTCCTTATACAGAAGGTATTCTGTACCCCCAATCATTTCTGTTGCCCTTCTCTGTATCTTTTCCAAATCTAATATATCTTTTTTGAGATGGGGTGACCACATCTGCACAAACTATTCAGTATGTTGGCGTATCATGGATTTATATAGAGGCAATATGATATTTTTTTATTATTATCGATCCCTTTCCTAATGATTCCCAGTACTCTGTTTGCTTTTCTAATTGCCACTGCACATTTGAGAAGTTGTCTTCGGAGAACTCCAAGATCTCTCTATTGGTAGGTTCAGCTAATTTAGACCCCATCACTTCTTATGTATAGTTGGGATTCTGTTTTGCCAAGTGCATTACTTTGCATTTATCAACATTGAATTTCTTCTGCCATTTTGTTGCTCAGTCACTCAGTTTTGTGAGGTCTCTTTCTTTTTAGCTCTTCGCAATCTGCTTGGGACTTAAATATCTTGAGTAATTTTATAAATTTTACCTCCTCACTGTGTACCCCTTTTTCCAGATCATTTATGAATATGTTGAACAGCAGTTGGCCCAGTACAGACCCTTGAGGGACATCACTGTTTACCTCTCTCCATTCTCACCTTTAATTCCTACCCTTTGTTTCCTATTTTTTAATTGAAGTGCATGCACAGTCCTTTCAGGATCATCTAACAATCCTTAATTTACTTTAATGATAAGCCTTTTGTTATCTTAATCACTCTGCCTCTGTTTATAAACAAACACTCTGCCCCAGGCTGTGCTGCTCCCAGCTTCTGAACTCATCACATATCACACTCAAGCTGTTGCAGTTAAGAGATCTGTCTGGGGCTAGGGTGAGTAGACCTCCTCTACCAAACTCGGGGGTGGGAGGCTAGAGCTCTCCCCTGCCCCCCCTAAATGGCGCCCCTATTGTTCAGCCTGAACATTAGCAATCCCATAGTGCATGCTTCTGAAGGGCAAGAGTTTGCACCAAAGTACTTGGCCAAAATATTCCCCTTATCCTCCTATGTGGTGCCCTCTATTCCAGAAGTAGCTGCAATTCATTGGTGTGTTTGCTCCTTTGTACACATGCCAGGCCATACAATTTGGTATCTGTCAGAATGACAGCACATGGTTATATGTAAAATAAAATAGAGACATGTGAAATAAAACCTAATATGCTGATGTGGCATAATGCACAGGTCGGGTGGATGGTGTGTCTCCTGAGTTACTATATTGCCACATGTTTTACAGAGGACCTAATTTAGAAATGTTCTAGAGATGGACTAATATTTGTAATTGGTGGCATTTGTATTCCTCTGCTTGTAATGCCCAGCTACCGTGCATGCACCTATCCCAAGCCTTGGAAGGAGAGGAAAATACTAATTTTCTTAGTTTGTAAGCTTTGTCTAACAGAAGCTTTATTCTGAACTGGACTGTTGTACTTTTAAATGCGGATGTCTAGTGATGGGCCACAGCTGTGCTCCATTGGAAATGGGAACTGCCAGCACTCCATTATGATAAAACTCTAATTCTCAGCATATGTGGTTCAAGAGACTGGCCCGTAAAATTCTGGCTGGTCCAGGACTGGATATTGCAATCCTGTGCATCAGGACAGTGTTGTCATAAGGCGGAAAACCTCATTTGGTGGGGGGAAAGAGACTCCAGAGGTTTGCCGTGTGAGGAAAGTCCCAGCAGGGATGAATTAGTGAGGTGTTTAATGAAAGATGCATGTATGTTATAATAAACATCCTGACTGTGAGCTGTTGTCACCAGCTGAGCTCTGAGCATCACCTCTGTGCAGGTAGCATTGCTGAATGTGCAAACCAGGCATTCTCTGCCTTCCTGTTCTGGCCATGTTTTAAAAAGACAGTGCTGGTAGCCAAACTATTTTATTTTTTGGATGGGTAAGTAAGTAATACATGGAGATATGCAGCTTGTGTGACAAAGGAGGTGATGGATGTACAGCGTGCCTAACAGATGGTCTCTCTGTGTGTGCATGCGCTGTGCTTGCACTTTTGTTTCCCATGACAAGTATGAATTTCATCCTGCTCAGGCGATGGGAAGGAAACCTGGTGAGCATTGAGGATGGTTTCCCTTCTGTGATACATCCTTCAGTGTGTGTGTGTGTGTGTGTGTGTGTATATATATATATATATTTTTTTTTTGTTTAAAAGCACTGACCTCCGAAGGGGATTTGTTTCAGTCAGACTGTGTGAAAGCTGCTTTGTTTTTCAGATGCCACAGCGCTCTTAGTGGAGGAGAGAGCACATGAGGATCGGATTGCAGCTCGGCAGCATGTGGAGATACCTGAAGGAACCACAGGTGAGGCCTCTGCACACCTTCTGGTGAATGAGGAAAGAGTTTCGAAATGTGGCTAGCAGGGTTGGCAGTTTCCCGGGAAAAACTAGTTTAGCGCAGCGTGCTGTAAATACTGGTTTAAACCAGGAAACCGGGAAAATGGTTGCATCGATGTCCAGCAAGTTCAGCAAGCATAGAACGAATCTTTTCAAACTTTGGATACAGCCGTTCCAAACTGAATAATCTATCCCCTGTTTCCAAGTTGGTCTTCTGCTACAGAATGCTGCCTGGTCAAATGGACCTGGACTGGTAGGTGGCAACTGCATGTTTCTGCATGTTTCTGATTGCTTAATGCTTCAAGCCTGCAACTCTGCATTATTGTCACTTTCATATAATCAAATGATTTCGATTTAAACAGTATTGAAAACCAAAATAACCAACCCAAATGTACAGACATTCTGATGCTCAGTATTATGATGACGTATATTGATATTACGACCAGTGCAGTTTTGCTTTTTATTTGTACAGTCCTAAATTCATCTCAGATTTAACACCTTGTGATCACAATTTGCATACGTAACTAAAACTCAGCGTAATGTGGTGTGCATTGACGAAAGAGTTTTTAAAATAGTCTTAGTTTAAAGTATTTTCTAAGTAGTATTTCCCAGGGTGCTAAAAGCCATGATTTTACCTGGTGAAAAACCACCTCTGTTAAATACCATACCATCCCTGGTGGCTGGACAGTCTTAGTCGATGCTTATAGAGCTGGAATAGGCACTGGAGTTGCAACTTAGTAGTAAAACTACAAACATCTTATAGGCATGAATAGATTCCAATAATAAGCACACACAGGTTTGCTGCTTTACCTTCTCCTACTTGAAAATCCAAACTGGTCAGGTCTATCTCTTGTTTCCATCCCAGAGAGCAGCAGGATCTTTGGGGAAGATGCTGCAACCTTTTCTCCTCTCCTAGCTCAATAGCATCATCTTCTTTTGTGCGGCACACCCATGAGTTCTGAAGGAACTCATAGATGAAGTGGATGAGCTGGTAACAAAAGGATGCAGTCTCTCATTTAATCGGTGACTATACCTGAGAATTGGTGGGGAGCCCCTGAAGGCACTAGGTTTGATCCTTGGAGTTGCAGACTAGTGAGCTTTACTTTGGTACCAGGTAAACTGGTTGAAAGGTGATTAAAAATAGAATTTATAAAAAACTTAGAGAAACACAGGAGAGAAGCAACCCAGCATGGCTGCTATAGCAGAAAAGCATGCTTTTCTAGTCTACTAGAATTCTCTGAATGTCAGCAAAGTAGAAGATGGACATAGTTTATTTGAACTGTCGAAATGCCTTTGTCAAAGGTCCTGTCTGCAGGCTTGACATGAGATGAGAGGTTAAAGTTCTGTCACGAGTCCAGAATTAGTGAAACGTCCCCCCCTGTCCTCCTCCCCCCCCAAAAAACCAATAAATGGTTGGTTTTCAACATTGTAGAAGCTTAACGGGTTGCCACCAGGTTGTGTGTTAGGACTGATGTGTAATATAGTAACCATCGGGGAAAGGGGGGTGAGTAGTGAGCGGGCAACATTTTAAAGGGCTCAGAATTAAGTTGGTTAGTCAAGACTGAAAGAAGACTGAGCTAATCAAGTTAAGTGAATGGGCATCATGGAATGACAAATGGAATTCAGTACTGATAAATGGAAGGCAGTGCACCTCTGAAAATATAGGTCGAACTGTCCCCTGCTGTTACTGGGTTCTAAGCTAATTGTAGCTCTTCAGGAAACAGACCTAGGCATCATTCTGGACAGCATAAACCTCTGCTCAGCATGCAGCAGGAGGGCAAAAAGTAAACAAGGTGTTATTTTTTGAGTATTTGTCCACATGGATCCCACTCTAGGTGCTCAGACACCACATGAATGAGAGATTGGATTCTTTTGGTCAGCAGTGCCCTTTGGGGCCACGTATGTACCCTGCATGATAGAATCATAGGAGTGGAAGGGACCTCAGGAGGTCATCTAATCCAGTCCCCTGCACTCATGGCAGGACTAAGTAGCATCTAGACCATCCTTGACAGGTGTTTGTCTAACCTGCTCTTAAAAATCTCTGATGATGGAGATTCTGTAATCTCCCTAGCAAATTTATTGCAGTGCTTAACTACCCTGACAGTTAGGAAGTTTTTCCTGATGTCCAACATAAACCTCCCTAGCTGCAATTTAAGCCCATTGCTTCTTGTCCTAGCCTCAGAGGTTAAGGAGAACAATTTTTCTCCCTCCTCCTTGTAACAACCGTTTATGTACTTGAAAACGGTTACCATGTCTCCTCTGTCTTCTTCTCCGGGCTAAACAAGCCCAATTTGTTCAATCTTTCCTCATAGGTCATTTTTCTAGAACTTTAATCATTTTTGTTGTTCTTCTCTGGACTTTCTCCAATTTGTCCACATCTTTCCTGATATGTGGGGCCTAGAACTGGACACACTACTCCAGTTGAGGTCTAATCAGTGCAAAGTAGAGCGGAAAAATTACTTCTCATGTCTTGCTTACAACAGTCCTGCTAATACATCCCAGAATGTTGTTTGCTTTTTTATTTTTATATTTTTTGCAACAGTGTTACACTGTTGAATCATACTTAGCTTGTGATCTACTGTGACTCCCAAATCCCTTTCTGCAATACTCTTTCCCAAACACTCATTTCCCATTTTGTGTATGTGCATCTGATTGTTCCTTCCGAAGTGGAGTACTTTGCATTTATACTTACTGAATTTCATCCTGTTTACTTCAGAGGATTTCTGATGCTGTACCCTGCGTCCCCCAGCGGCCTCAAAACCACCTCTCAGTTCCTTTCTGTTGCCTGGGGTAGTGAGATGACACTTAGCAGTGTCTGCCAGCTACCCCATAGCTCTCAGCTTTTAGCATTGGGTTAGTGTTAGAATTAGTCTGAGCTTCGTTATAATTAGCCTGTGGGCAGTAATAAAGAATTAGATATTTTTGTGGCTGATAACATCCACCCTTGAAACTGAAAAAGGGATATACATTCTCATGCTAACCTTCCTTAATTGCCCACAAGAGTTTCGTGCACTTGTCTCTGAAGTATCTGCTACTGGTCTCTGTCATCCAAGATACTGGCTAGGAGAAGCTCTGCTCTGATGTAGTAAGGCAGTCCCTCAACTGCAGTTCAAAGATAACTGCCTTCAGGTCAGGCATGGCACTTCCATTAGGCGGTCACCTAGGGCGCCAGGATTCGGGGGGCGGCATTTTGTGTGCTCCCCAGGGACGCACGGGAAATTCCGGTTCCGCTCCCGTCGCGCCGCCAAAAAAGGACCTTCTGCCAACGTGCTGCGGAAAACAGCGGAAGGCAATTGAGCAGTTCAATGACTGGTGCTGTTGACTGCGGCATTTCGGCGGAGGGTCCTTCTTCGGCGGCGTGATGGGAGCGGAACCAGAAGCTCCCGTGTGCCCTGTGGGGAGCACACAAAATGCCGTCCCCCCCCCCCGAATCCTGCCTAGGGCAGCAGAAACCCTGGCACCACTCCTGCTTCAGGTATATTATAGTACTGTTTTTATAATGCATTCAGGCTGATGGACAGGAAGGAAGCAAATTTGTTTTTCATGGCAGCCATTTAAATTTAACTGTTGTAATTTTCCCCCCCTTTATTTGACTGTGAATCAGCTGAGGAAGCAGGTGTGGGAGCTACTCCTAACCTTGAGGATCAAGCTGCAGGAGATGGTGCTCAAGGTCAGTGGAATATTTGCTGCTCGGAAATAGTAAAATCCAGTTGGGACCCAAAACAGAGATAGCAGTTGCCAGTGGGTTGGGATTTTTCTTCTGCAATGCTCCCCTTCCTTGCTATACACCCAACTATCCAGTTCTCCCTGCCGCTGCCTGTCTCTAGCCAGGTATGGTCAAGATGCTTGAAGTATCCCCTCCACTTTTTCATTTTTGGGGGACACCACAACTTTTCATCCATTGCCCTTCTTCTCTGGATGGTCACAGCCTGAGTCCTTGTCCTCTGTCTGGAATAGCAGACAGTTGAGTATCCTCTGAGCTATGGAAGGAGGAATCAACTTGCAAAATACACATAGAGAGGACAATATGGGTCAGCCAACGGGAGATGCTCACGATCTGAATACTGACTCCTTCATTCCCAATCACCTTTTGCAATATACCTCAATGTCACTGTTCTGTGGAATGAGGCACGTAGGTTTATTTTGAACCTTGCAGTGCTGACCCTGAGGCAGTGGGTTATCTAACTTTATAATCATCACATCCAATTTTTTTTACTTGAATTGTGATAAAAATAATACCCACTGGAGGTCTGGTTGGCACATTATTCTCAAACTAGTCTCATTATGTACTTTGACGTATTGAGAGTAGTCTCTTCTAGCTTCTGTTACACAGACTGTAATAAAGCTAGCCGCTGTGCAGTGTGTGGGCATCTGCTTAACCGAGCTAAAAAATTATCCCTTTAATAGGGGGAGCTACATCGGGTGATTTTGACTATGCTGACTTCAGACATAACTGAAAACTTCACGGTGGGATTTTCAAAAGCGTCCAGTGGGAGTAGAGGAGGCTAATGCTCAGAATGTTTTTGAAAATTCCACCCCAGTCTAATGAAACTGCAAGTGCAGAAAGCTGAACATGTTGTAGATGGTTTTCATGATCACGCTCGCCATCATGTGCCATTTACATAATGCTTGGTTTTTCAAGCTGAGTAAATCCCATTTTGCAAGATCTTTTTCTTGGGGGCATATACATGACATGAATTTCTTCATCTGTTTGGTGTATATCCTTCCTGCTCCATGCCTGCTGCTACTCTCTAAATTGCACACAACTTGTCCGCCTGAGAGAAGTACTTTCAAACTTAGTGATGTTTAAAAAGTAAATATTTGTTCCTGTATCTTTTCAACCCAGGACAGAGTTCACATCTTCAGCTTCCATGTAAATATGAGTTTGGTTATTCTTATCCTACTCCCTAGCAGAAGTTTGCCCATAACTCTATCACAGAATCATCATGCAAGTCTTTGTGATTGGCAGTTCTTATGTGTAAGTGAACACAGCTTAGAATAGCAGAGGGTTCTGTAGGTGTAGCTTGAGGTCATTAGCAGAGATGTGATGGGAGCGTTGCATGATATCTGCCCAGCTCTGGCCATTTCTCTGTTCTCACCAGATGTTTAAACTTTCCCACCCTGTGCTCAATACCAGGTTTTTGCACAGTAAATTGTTACTTCTCTGAACATGGGGAATGATGCATTAAAAGAGGCATTTCCATTATATGATACATTTTCCTCTGGGTCAGATATAATTGTGATGAGTGCTGTACGCCTGTGGCCAGATATAAATCATAATTAGTGACCTTGGTTTTGTTTTGCTGTGGACTTTGAAAACTGGCTCTTCAGCATGAATGGGGAAGAGTAGTGACGTGAGTCTCAAGTTTCTGTGGGGGGGCAGCTTTTTAAATCTTCAGTTTTTTAACCATATCATTTAAAATGTTACACACTCCTTTGATTACATGTTGCACTCTGTATTTAGAACAACAAGTGCATTTTGGAAATGTCGCTCACGAATGTAGTGGGCACGTCTCTACTTTTGTGGTCCTTACGGTATGTTCCGCTCACCTGCAGAGCGAGACTGGGTAAATGAGCACTGCTGGTTAGCATACTAGCATGGATGGAATGCCCTTTGGTTATCAAAGGCACTCGCCATGGCCTGACACGAGTTTTATTGCCAGTATTAATTGGTATCCAATTTAGGTCTGTCTTGGATCATGAATTTGAGGACTCCGCAGTGATGATTTCGCTTAAGCACTTAGTTCTCTTAGACCTGTATTGATAAAAGGCTAATTCGGTTGTGATTTTTTCTTATCCTGTTTTTAAAAATTTCTCTTTGGAATTTGGTTTTTATTGAAAGGCTTCTTTTTGATTTTAATACAAAAGTTTCCCTAACCTAGGCTTTTTGATTTAGCAGGCAAAGTCATGAAAAGAGCTAGTGGCTGGAAGCCTGAAGCTAGACAAATTCAGGGTAGAAATAAATCACGCATTTTTAATTAACCATTAGAACAGTTTACCTAAGGGTGTGGTGGATTTTCCATCACTGCAAGGTCTTTTCCTCCAGATCAGATGTCTTTCTAAAAGAGATGCTCTATCTCAACCAGAATGTATGGGCTTGATGCGTGAAATTTTCTGGCCTGTGTTATGCAGGAGGTCAGACTGCAGGGGGAGCTTGTCTTCATGTGCAATGTTACTGCAGCTCTGCCTCTGTCGCCCTTTAATGAATACAATGCCAACGAGAGCTTCTCCCGTCGACATAGTTAATCCACGTCCCCAAGGCCTGGTCTACACTGGTGGTGGTGGGGATCGATCTAAGATATGCAACTTAAGCTGCGAGACTAGTGTTGCTGAAGTCGACGTATCTTAGATTGACTTCCTGCGCCGCAAGGACGCGAAGTATTGACGGACACCGCTCCCCCGTCAACTCCACTTCCGCCTCTCGCAGCGGTGGAGTTCTGGAGTCAACAGGGAGCGTGTTCGAGGATTGATTTATCGTGTCTAGGTGAAACATAAATTGATCCCAGATAGATTGATCACTACCCGCTAATCCAGCGGGTAGTGTAGACGTACCCCAAGAGTCGGTGGAAGTTCTCCCATCGTCCGAGTGCTGTCTACATGGGGACTTAGGTAAGTATAACTACGTCACTCAGGGATGTGGATTTTTCTCACCCCGGGCATCATCATTGTAGGTCTGTAGTGTAGGCCTGGGCTAGATGATCATAAATGTTCCCTTCTGGCCTTAAAATCTCTGCATCTGTGACTGTAAGCTGTTTTTTTTTAAAGGTTATTACTGTCAGCTGCTCCAGAACGGGTGTGCAATGTTATGGTACTAATTACGCTGCAGAGTGGGTGGAACATACAAAATCAGAGTTTGTTTGCAGTCGCAGCCAGGTGTTCCGTTTCTGTTCTGTGATACATCCTCTCCACCTACACCCTGTGCTTTGATGATGTAGACAGGCTACTGAAATAAAAAAGAATTCGAATACTTGTACTGCTCTGTCTAGTTTTTGATAAAGATGTAGCAGAAGGAGAAATGGTCTAGAGAAGTGAAGAGGGTTAGAATTCTGGATGGCTGAGTTGTGTCAGCTAAAGGAGAAGAGCTGGAGGGGATTTAAGTTTTGTGTGTAACCTGAGGGCTTGTCTACACTGGCGTTTTACAGCGCTGCAACTTTCTTGCTCAGGGGTGTGAAAAAACACCCCTGAGTGCAGCAGGTTTCAGTGCTGTGAAGCGCCAGTGTAGACAGTGCACCGGCGCTGGTAGCTACGCCCCCTGCTGCGACTACACAAGCCACGTTAAAGCGCTGCCAGGGTAGCGCTTTAATGTTGCCGGTGTAGACTAGCCCTTAGAGTGAAGAGACTATCTATCCATTTTCATTCTGGCCCGCACAATTATTGGCAGATTTATTTAGAACAAATGAAAACAACACTTCATTTGACACATGTTCAACCTGTGGCATTCACTGCCACAAGAGCTAATTAATTGTCCAGTGCTGTAACTAGATAGGGGCTGGATAGTTTTGTGGCATATAAAATTGTGCAGTTATACAAGCAAAGAGAATGATAATCAAATGTTAGCCTTCATGGCATACTTTGGACCGTCTCTGTGGACAGAGGCTGTGTAAACTCCATCCACCATGGACACAGAGCATAGCTGATCACACACCAACATGTTACTGGGGGTGGAGGGAGGCTCCTTCCTCTGAGACTTTCAGTATGGGAGACAGGATAACTGGATAGATCTGGTATGGCAAATTCTGTTTGTTTTGGTACTCTGCCTCTTCCCAGCAGTGGAGCAGGCAGGCAGAGATGATGGATGATTCAATGTGTATCATCAAAGCAAAGTGGAGTAGCTCTAATTTTAAGCCTGTCTACAGGGACAAGATTCCTTTGAAACGAAGAACTGCAGGATTGCATTTTCTGCCGCAGGTGGCAGTGTAGGACTTGATTGCTTTTATCTGTGTCGAATGGTTATAAAAAGTCTTTTTAGTCTCTTTTGTGTTGCAAGAATGACTTTCCATTGAAATATCTGTGCGAATTCTTTGCCATGTTTGACATCCTATCCTCCCTCTTCGCCCCCCAGAAGAGCTGAGCACCCCAAGGCTATGGGAGAGTGTGGAACCTGGAATTCAAGAGCACGTGGCAAGTGAGATTCAGCCAGAAAAACAAGCAGGTGAGGTTCTTCCGTCGACTGTCAGCCCTTTATGTGAAATGCAGACTGGAGAACAGGCAGCAGCAATTCATGCGAGAGCTGAGGCCACGATACCAGTCCCCCCAGCCACGTATGAAGACTTCAGAGCCTTTGAAGAAAGCCAGGAGGCTGTCTCCAGAACTGAGCTCTGGGACCGTGATGGAAAAGAGGACGTTGGAGTGGGTAAAGTGTTGGCAGAGGAAGCAGGTCATGATGTGTGCACGGAAGAATTTGCCGCATCAGCAGTTTCCAAATTCTCTCAAAGTGCTCCAAGAGCTGGAATGTTCTATCATGAGAAACTTGCTGCTCAATTTGATAAGCACCCAGGTGTTGATGATGTGGGGTACGAGCCAGTTGGCAACTCCCATATTCAAGAAAGGCCATCTCCTTTATACAGCAGAGGTAAATATAAGGAAGAGGCCGCTAGGCATGAAAAGGATGAAGATCGTGACATTGATGAAACTATTCTGCAGGATTCACCTTCATCATTAGGACAGCAAGACTCTCCACTGCTTGAAGCAGCCGAGGAAGCTGTGAAGGAGCATAGCTTTCCAGCAGAAGGCCAACCCAAAGATAACCTGGCAGAAATATCTAGAGAGACTCCTGTTACTGAAAGGGAAGGTCATAAAGCAGGACAGATCCTAGATGAGAAACGGCAGTGGTTGTCAGGGAAAGGATATGATGATGTCACCAAGATGGAACCCTCTGAAAGTATGTACCAAGTGGAAGTTGAAGCTAATATAATTAGGGAGGGAGAAATCTCAGGTTCTCCACTAGATGCAACCAAGTTTCCCGATAGATTAAATAAGGATGTGGCAGATAGAAGTGTTTCCTTGCAACAGGAGATGGGGGGAATGGTGCAGGCCATGGAAAAACAAGAGGCACCCAAAAAGAAACCTGCAGCTCGCGTGTCAGAGAAACAAGTCAGTCGGGTTCCTCATTTAAAAGGTGTGTGTGTATTTATCTCATTTTCCTGCCCCACGCTTCTTTCTCCAATGACTTGCTCAGGGCAAGGCTGCTAAACCCAGTACTGGCACCTCTTGAATCCTGCTGCTTGACCGTTGTCCCCGGATGTTCGCTCTGAACAAATCCAGCGTGCTGCTGCTTTTCACCCTTCATTTACTCCTGGCCTTTGATGCATTCGCATCACACTCACGCTTCGGTTGCACGTTCTCTTGCATGGATGCTGCCATGCTGCCATGTGCTTTTCTCCCTTTTCATTTCAGTATCCTTGGATTTATCAAAGCTGCTAGGCAGACTCTTGGATTTCATCCGTCATTCTAAAAATTTATAAAAGAGAAGAGGCGTTTGATCGATTGATTGAAACTTTTTCTGGGCATTTCTGACCTAGCATTCGCACAGAGCAGGCTGTAGTTTCATGGCTGCTGTTAACAAACCACGCAGGATCTCCCACTCGTATTTGTTTGTTTTCCTGAAAGCCAGCCCTTCGGGTCAGCTTTTCTAAAGGTGAGGGAGGAGGAGGGGTACTGTGGGCAAGACTTTGTCCTCAGTTTCCAAGCCCAGTACTATGTGCGCCCCAAACAGTTCCAGAGAGATGGCTGAATCTTTGGTGTATTATAAGAGAGACCTGTGTGAGGGGAAGCCTGTTAGATACCTGAGTATGTTGGCTGAGAAACCTTGAGCCATTTAACTGTTTATCTGTTAGCACTGTGGTCAGGTAGCTTTAATTTTAGATGTGCAAGTTCATGCAACAGTGTTAGCTTAACTGGCCTGAGCAGGTGCCTAAATTCAACCTGTTCGGGCACAAATGCCTTTGCTAGTATGCCAGGCACATTTTCTCTATACTCAAGAACTATTTCTCCTCTCAACGAGACCCACAGTCCTAAGGAAACCTTGGGAAGTTGCCTATCCAATGGTGAAATGTGGGTTTTTCTTTGAATTGTTTTAATAAGCAATCAAAATGGGATCTGTAAGAAAATCTGTTCACTAATTTACAAGCCTCTTTAGCATCCATGTTTTAGTGCCCAAGTATTAAAAACACAACATGAGTTCTTTGGGGCCACACCAGCCGTAGACATCCATAGAGTTCCGACACTCTTCCACAGGAATCATTAGCCGTTGACACACAGGTTTGCATGTCTGTATGGGTCCCACACCATGTTTGATGCCTGCACACAGTCCTGGCACAGCTAGCTCAGTTAGCTTGAATGTTCAGCCCATAGTCTCTCCCTCATGTGAAGCAGGAAATGGAGGATGGAGGCTCCTGGCGTATGGACTGTACTGTGGGGATCAGCAGCTGCTGTTAATCCTGTTAAACTTAATAAGCAATCAGAAAGCTTCATTCATACCTCATGACATTAGCAGAGGTTGCCATCACTGATGCCAGTAGTTAATGGGTGGAAGTGCACAGCCTTCCTCTCTTTGAAATGTTTCAGAGTTGCAGCCGTGTTAGTCTGTGTCTGCAAAAAGAGCAGGAGTATTTGTGACACCTTAGAGGCTAACAAATTTATTTGAGCATGAGCTTTCATGGGCTACAGCCCACTTCTTCGGCTACAGCCCATGAAAGCTTATGCCCAAATAAATTTGTTAGTCTCTAAGGTGCCACAAGTACTCCTGTTCTCTTTGAAATGAAGTTGACTGTTTTTTCAGACAGTTCGGGTTACAATATGCTTAAGTATCAGAGGGGTAGCTGTGTTAGTCTGGATCTGTAAAAGCAGCAAAGAGTCTTGTGGCACCTTATAGACTAACAGAAGTTTTGGAGCATGAGCTTTTGTGTCTGAATACTCACTTCATCGGATGCATATGCTTAAAGTCGCTGGCTTCTGATTGAGTAGCAGGAACAGAAAAGGGGCTGGGTATTTCCCTTTGCAGCCAGAAATACCTGGAGTTCTTCTCTCTAATGCACAGCTCAGCCTTCATTGCACAAGGCACCTTTGCTGCTTTAGGAAATGGAAGGGCATGAGGCAAGTTGTGGATAGTGGGGGAGGTTCAAGGTGACTGCTAGAGCTCTGTTTTATAAGTGACCTTGTACATTTCGTTATCAGCCAGAATAAATTCCCAAAGTTTAGAGAAGAGACAAGAGCTGTTTTTCCTTTCAAATTAAGAAGGAATTTAGCTGCTGATGGAAAAAGGTGGATTTAACAGTTAACACCCTGGAGTGTAATACACATTTTACTTTTTCTATACTTCTATCTCTTTATTTGCAATACTGCAGTGTCTGTTGCAGTTCATAGGTTAATGGAGCTAAGGAATAGTGTAATGGCCCAAGAACCCCTGTGTTCATTATGAATCTAATTTAAGTGGCCTTCATTTGGCTGATGAAGGCTCAAGGGATATTACAGGTTCTGAAACGGAATCCTAAGGAGTAATATCTGCCAGTCAGACAGAAAACAGTACGTTGGGAGAGATGACGATTACAAATGGATTTGAATAAAATAGTTTTTTTGAAGCAATACATTGAAAAGTGATTTTGGAAACACAAAAAGAAGCGGTTCTGTTACTTAAGGCCTTCAGCACCTGCCATCAGAGGTTTGATGCATTCATGAGTTTTAGTCTTCAGATGTGATGCTTAAAGCTTATCTGCATTTGATTTTAAGAGCAAAGGGACAGTCTTAGGCCTGAGAATGGAGCTGTTCAGAAAGACACCATTAGAACAGTATGTCAATCTTCTTGTCAAGAATGATCTGATATAAAACTTGCTGCATGTTTTTGATGCTCTCAGCAGTTACTCTAACACATCATCTCCTGTATTAAGGCTAATCTGTAACACAGCAAGAACACATTTAAAAAGAGGAAGTAATTTGATATGGACTGTTATTTAATAGATTTAACTGAAATGAGAAGAAAAGAGAACATTAATGCATGTTACGATAATGCAGGCATTATAAGCTATTTGGTATTTATTTAGTATCCCCAAGAAGAGGAACATAACTGTCTTTATTTACATTTCATCAGCTCGTATTGACAGTAAAGACAAAGATGGAATCGATACTGAAGAGAAAAAGCCTAAGGTAAGATGACAGATATGAGATATGATGTAAGCCTTCTGTGTGTGTTCTTGACTCCATCTGTACCCAACTGCTTTTGACCTAAGTCATCTATTTGTTAGGAAACCTTGCCATTAATTTCCAGTTTTCTTTTCTGTTAGTGTGTGTTTGTGTTTTCCCCCACTGCCTTTGGAAGGTGCAGCCATTTTAAATCATGAACCTTGGAAGAATCAACTCATAACAAAATTGTGAAGTTTAAAATTAAACTGCTGGGTTTTGTACTAATTCAAAGAAAACCCCAAGGTACATGGCAGGAGTCCAAAGTGATTAACTTTCCAAAAACTATTACTTTAAATAATTGAGTCCTAGTCCTGGAGGCAGATCCATGCAGCTGCGAGGGTAAGCCTTGTGAAATAACAGTTGCAGATTTGGGGCTTTGGTTGGTGAGCCAGCCGTTCTGAACTTACATAACTGCCCGTTTTGGGAACAAAGAAAGAGCAGGGCTGGAAATTTGTTCTTAGCAACAGTTAAAAAATTGTCCCTATCCAACAGTGTTGTGTTCTGAATTATACACACTGTTTAATACTGAGAAATTCCGTAAGACTGGAAGAGTGCTAATGTTATGCCAGTATTCAGAAAGTGCAAAATAGATGACATGAGTTAGGAGGACTGACACCAGTCCCAGACAAAATAATTGAGAAGCTGATCCAGGATTAAATTAATTAAGAATTAAAGGCTAGGAATATAGTTAATGCCATTCAGTGTCGTTTTATGGAAAATAGGTCTTGTCAAACAAACCTGATTTCATTCTTTGAGGAGATAACAAATTTGGTTGATAAAGGTAATTGCATAAATGTAATATACTTAGACATTTGTAAGGCATTTGACTTAATACCAAACGACATTCTGATTAAAAAATTAGGACTATAGAATATCAGTAAAGCACAGTTAAATGGATTACTGGCTAACTGGCAGATCTCAGAAAGTAGTTGTCAGTGGGGAATCATCATTGAGTGGGGTTGTTCTTTCCCTAGAGATTGGTAGTAGCCTGATGCTATTCAGCATGTTCATCTAATGATCTGGAAGTAAATATAACATCACTGGCAAAGAAAATTGGTAGGTGAAAGATTGGCGGAATGGTAAATCGTGATGACAGGGCAGTCAGAGAGGGCAATCTGATAGTTTGGGAAGCTGGGCCTGTTTAAACAAAAAGCCGAGTACAAAGTTCTACATCTAGAAGCAAGGAAAGCAGACCATGCCTGCAGAATTGAGGACTGTATCCTGGAAACCATGTCTTAGGGCTTGTCTACACCACGCAGCTTTTAGCGGCAAGGCTGTGTTGACACAGCCTTGTTGCTAAAAGTCAGCATGTGTAAATGCTCTTTGTCAGTACTTTGGCACTTTTGCTGACTAAATACTTCCAGCCCCGCAAGCAGCATTAGCTTTGTTGGCAGGAGAGCACTTTCATATTTGACTTTAACCATCATCCCTTTTCAGTTTGCTTTTTCTCATGCTGATTTTTTTAATTTTGTTTTTATTTTGTTTACTTGTTTGAAGACATCCACACCTTCCTCTGCCAAACCCCTGAAAGATAGATCTTCCATTACCCCCCAACGACCCTCCTCTGTTAGTACAACCCCTTTGAAAACCCCCTCCAGTCCTGCTGAGTCCTCAGTACCAGCTTCCACTCCTAAACGAGTCTCTTCTATCACATCCCGACCTGCCAGTACAGGAATGAAAGAAACAAAGCCAAAGGTAAGGAAATCGGTGAAAAAGAAACCAAACCTACCTTTAAAAAACGATGAGTTGCCCATTCCTGACTGATTCCTGCCAATGGTGACTTAGATCAGCCTCTCTTTCCATGCTGAAATATGTTCTGAGAGCGTGTGTAATGTCTCCTGTTCACTCCATGTTACTTAACGGAGGAGGTAAATCGGACTGAAAATTCTCTCAACCGAGACTGTGAATCGCTTCAGTCAGGAATGGCCAGACAACCGTTGTAGCTTGTTTATGGGGTGGCTGGAGCACCTGATGTTAACAGTGTTTATTTAAAAACCCCCCAAAAACAACTAAGTAGTGTGTTACCATGAAATCCTTTCCTGTCCTTGGTTGGGGGGTGTTGTTTGCAGTAGTTCTGGTGGAAATATTAATCAGTGTTGTACGGAGCAGTCACATGTCTCTGATCTGCTGGGAGGCTCCCTTGGTTTGCATTCATTTAACACAGTTTTTTAAAACCTCTCCTCCATGTGCAGAAGGGTTTTGTCTTGTATTTCAGAGAGGCATTGACTTCTTTCACGTTGCAACAACATTGTGTTGGTATTTATGGGTGCATTTTCATAGTCTTCTTGTATATATCTCATATATTGGAGTCAGGTCTTCCATGCTGCAAAATTATGCAGAAAACACAATACACAGCCCTGTAACAGGGTTGTGGATCATTCTATGTATATAAAAAAAAGACTTTTAGAGTTTCCATTCATATAACTTGTTAGAACCTGAAGGAGAGGGAGAATAGAAATTGTATATCTTGAAAAATAGGATGAGCTTCAGTGCTAAAGAATTTGAAGCTGTCCTGTTCTGATCTCCGACATGCAGACGTGCATTGCTTCAGGGCTGATGTATGTTTTTAAAAAATGAAAATTTCACATTCATAGTAAGAAATAATGCTTAGCTCTCTCTCTCCCTGACAGAGAAACAAACTAACAACATACTCAAGCTGTTTTTTATTAAAAGCAAGAGCAGTGATTTGAAATTGTTGAACTCTGACCAAGAGCACCTTAGCTTTCTTTTTCACACTTTTAGTGGAAGTTTTCATGCCTAGTCCTGCGTCAGACAGGGAGTAAATGGAGTTGAACCCATTTTAGGAAGCTGCCCTGCAGGATTAAAGGGATTAATAAACAATAAACTGCAGAGGAAATGGGGAAGAAGGATATTTTATTCTGCTTTTGACTTAAGCACCAATGACCAGCCTGAACAAGCTTTATGTCTGAATTGGCCCAGCAGGGTTAACTTTTTTCATAAACTTTTCAGCACCCTAAAAGGGCTGTTGAATGAACATAAACCACAATTGATCAGAAATGAGGAAAGGAAGCTTTTGTTTTAGGAACAGGTGAAGGACATGGAAAGTTGCTTTTCAGCCAGCCCTACTAATTGGGATGGGTAGCAAAGCATTTCATGGCACTGCATAACTGAAGTGAACAGCTTGCATGGGAAAGTGGCATGCAGCCGTGTGCTTCTCTGTCAGTGCAGGTACTGCCTCAGGGCTTTCAGTCACTGGGGCTGTTGCAGCCAGCACATCATCATGGGGCAGCATGCTAAGGGCGGTGACTCATACAGCCATTTTAGTGATATAGCTGACCCTCTAAACCTGAGTCCCGGGATGGTGGGGACAGGAGCTGAGGAGTGCTTTGCAGGCTCTCTGCTATCTGAGTGAAGAAAGTAACAATCTTGAGAATGTCCATTCACTGGGCGGTTGGTTGTCTTTTTTTTTCTTGTGGATCTGCAAACCACATGGTAAATGTTTGTTCCCGATTCTGCCTCCAGGGTCCGGAGATGAAAAGCGGAATGAAGATGGCTGCTCCCAGGTCTGCAACACAGACTCAGAAAAGCCCAGCCAACGCTACCCGGATCCCGGCAAAAACGCCCACGGCCCCCAAGACACCTCCCAGTGCTGGTAGGATGGAGTGTGTGCTGCATGCCGCAAAATCCCCAATGGACATTCAGCACGTTTACAGGGAGGGAGGAATCTTCTCTTTCCAGAAAGCACTAGGATTGCCCCTCGCTAAAATCACTGACCGGGCCAGACTTCGTGTGCACATCTATTTTTGAGCATACTGTATCACAAAGCAGCCTGTCTGCACTCAGCCCCCTTTCTCCTGCTGCAGGAGCAAAATTCTCCTTCCCGAGCCACTCTGAAATGTCAGGAGTCCAGACCCATGGGGAGATGTGGAAAGATGAGTGTTAGATGGACCGTGCTTTTTCTTCATGGGTATGAGGGCGTGAATAGTGCAGCCCTGGCGGAGCCTAAAAGTAATAGGTGATTTCCCTTGTCTGGGAAAAATGATCCATCTGAAACTACCCTCTTGGGTGCTGCTATGTCCAGCCAAGACTCCATAAGAGCTGGAGAAAGAAAGGGGAAAATCTGGCCTGTCAATCTAGCAGAGGGTTCAGAGTGAATTTTCTGTAGGGATCTTCCCTGTGGTGAAATCCCCCGGTATCTGGAATGCTGCTGGTGTGAGACAACCTATGTTGCCTCTGGCGTACTGGGAGATTGAGCAGTAGCAAAGTGGGGACAAATAAATCTTGTATTTGATCTAACTCTTGAACAATGTAGTGTTCTACCTATAGACGTCCCTTTCAGTGAGAAGAGGATCCTTTTATATGGGTACAGTTAGGTAGGATGGGTCTTCCTGTACTTTGGGGAACCCTATAGAATAGCCCCTAGGGTTCATTCACTAGGGTAAGATAAAGGAGTGTGGATGTGGTAGCACTGATTTGTATAACATCCATCACAGGTTTGTGTGTATTGAGCTATGAATAGTTTTTCTGTAATAAGCCTGGTTGGTTAATGGTCTGTCTGCTTCCTTCATATAATCGTCTTGGTTTAGGATGACAACTGCACCTCCTTTATCCTCTGGTTAGATCCCTTCGGGAGTACCATTCATTGGATACGCTCTGCTCTCATTTGGAAGACTTGAGCTGCTCCATTTTTTTACTCCAGCTAGTTTTTCTTTTTTATTTATTGATAGATCTTTCAAAAGGCTAGTCATTCATTCCTGAAAGGGGCTAGAGCTGGGGATAGAGGCAACTTTGTATATCATTTTTATTTAGGATACATTCTTCTAACAGTGATAGGGGGGATTAAGCCAGTGCTCTTGATGCTCTCTGAGGATGCTTTCTGCTCCAGAGGTCACAAATTACCTTTAAAATCGTGTGTCCTGCTGAATATTTCTTCTGTTCATCCAGACACTGCTAAAACCTTTAATGTTTGAAGCGTAATTGATTTTACTTGCATTTCTTTAACTTTTTTTCAGCTGGCAGGAAGGAGCAGAGAAAGCCGCCTACCACAGCAGCAAAATCTGAGAAAGGTAAAATGTAAGGCTTTCCCCCCCGTTCGATCTTGGAAACAATCAAGCTGCTCAGCTTCCTGAGCTGTTTTTAAAATATTTTGCAATGTCAGTGTTTTCCTTTTTTCATATTTTTTTAATTACAAAAATTGCATCTGAATATTTTTGTTTGTAGCTTCTCAGGCATTGAGAGGTTAATGTCACAGCCCTGTGCAAAGCTAGTTTTTCATGATCTGTGTTCAGAAAACCAGCTTAATTTTGTGTGTTGGGACTGGGCTCTCATTCGCTGTTAAATTGAAATTGCAGAAATGCAGATTCCCAGCACTGTTCCGCTCCTGTTGCATGGAGCAAGTCGACAAAAAGTGTTAGTCTCCCCCAGCTCCCACACTGGTCCTGAGTGCCTGAGTAAGTGAGACTGAGAGAGAGAGTCGGTGTCCTGGTTAGTTCAAGAGGCAGATTAGAGGTCAGATTACCTGGGTTTCATTCCAAACATATGCTGGTAAGAACCATAGTGGATATTGCCTTAGAACACTGGTTGGGTATTGAGCATGGGTCAGCTCGGATGTAAAGCTCCAAACAACCATTCTGTCATTCCTGCCTCTGCCGTTCATGCTGGGTGGCTGTGGGCAAGCTGTCCCACATCCCCCTACTCTGTGCCTCAGTTTCCCCATCTGTTAAATGGGGGCAGTGATGTTGACCTCCATGTAAAATGCTTTGAGATCTGCTGATGGAAAGGTGTACAGAAGAGGTATGTATTATTTTTAACTAAATGTTTGCAAAGTGCCTTGAAATCCTTAGATAAAAGTGCCTTCCTTCCCAACCCCCGTCATCCCCCGCGCTGTGCCTGTCCCTTCCTTCAGGATTCTCCTCTGCAGAATCGTTACTCCGTCGCCTCGGTTCACTGGTGTTTTTCTAGCTAGCCCCTCCCTTTGTAAACCAAGATCCTCCCCAGACTGTGACCTCGTAGGGGGATGGTCAGTACTAGTCATCCCCTGGCTGGTAAGTAACAATCGGAGCAACTTGTGAATGTTGACTCCGTGGGCATTCTTGGAGCAGATTGATCCATTCCATAAATGTTGGCAGCACTTTGCACAGCAACCCGTGCCTCCACCCTGATGTTACATGTGTGTCTGCGAATTTCAGGTGAACCAGCGAAGTCTGGAGACAGAAGTGGTTACAGCAGCCCTGGCTCACCCGGCACCCCTGGCAGCCGTTCCCGCACGCCCTCCCTGCCAACTCCCCCGAACAGGGAGCCCAAGAAGGTGGCAGTGGTTCGCACGCCACCGAAATCCCCTGCTTCTGCCAAGAGCCGCCTGCAGACGTCTACGGCCCCCATGCCTGATCTGAAAAACGTCAGGTCCAAGATTGGTTCCACTGAAAACCTGAAGCACCAGCCAGGCGGTGGAAAGGTAAATCCTATATCTGCTTTCCACGTGGATGTCAGCAGATGTTGCATGGAGTTTTGGCTTACAGTGGAGAGATCTCTCTTGATTTATAATAGTAGAGCTGCTTGCGGCCTCTCACGTTGAAGCAGCAGCAGTGGATGACAGTAGCTTGCCTAAGTTCCAGCCGGTATCTGGTTTAGAATCTCATCAAGGGAATTGGGTGGTTATGCTGAAATTGCTGGCCTGGTTTAGTGAGCCAAGGGAGGGGGCGTGGGCTGCAGAGTCTGGGCTCTGGTCCAAGTGGCAGCCTCAAAGCGCTGTCTGCACAGCTTAGAGCACTAGTGCGATCCCTGCTGGCCGGGCTGGGCTGTACTCTTAGGCACTTTTCTCACTCAGTATATTGATCAAGCAATTTGTCCCTGGAGCAGCGGGGTACTGTCTGTTCTGGGAAGGTTCACAAGCTTGGAATCAAGTCTTGTGTGACTTTCTCTCCAGTCATATGCATGAAAATAGTTTCCTACTACCTTGTCTCATTCTGAAGGATCTGCTGCACTTTCCTTTAGGGAGCATGGGAAGCTAAGATGCTATCGAATAATGGGTAATACCTGTTTTTAAAGCTCGTAGACTCTTTCTGGTGCGTTCACTTTAATGGGGTTTTGCGGTTGCTAGGGACACACGGACTGTAGGAGCAGTGCATCAGCTAGAGGTTCCCTTAAGGTCTCTCCAGACTGTATTCTCAGTATCCCCTTCCACCATCATGCCAGCCTCCCGCATGACACAAACTACTTCATAGGCCTCCAACCCCAGGGCCAAATTCTACCTTCAACCTTTGCACCTCTCTTCCACCACAGAATCATAGAATATCAGGGTTGGAGGGGACCTCAGGAGGTCATCTAGTTCCCAACTCCCTACTCAAAGCAGGACCAACCCCAACTAAATCATCCTAGCCAGGGCTTTGAAAAGCCTGACCTTAAAAAACCTCTAAGGAAGGAGATTCCACCACCTCCCTAGGTAACCCATTCCAGTGTGTCACCGCCCTCCTAGTAAAATAGTGTTTCCTAACATCCAACAAAAAGAACAGGGGTACTTGTGGCACCTTAGAGACTAACAAATTTATTTGAGCATAAGCTTTTGTGGGCTACAGCCCACTTCATCAGCCTCCCCCACTGCAACTTGAGGCCATTGCTTCTTGTTCTGTCATCTGCCACCACTGAGAACAGCCGAGCTCCATCCTCTTTGGAATCCTGCTTCAGGTAGTTGAAGGCAGCTATCAAATCCCACCTCACTCTTCTGCAGACTAAATAACCCCAGTTTCCTCAGCCTCTCCTCATAAGTCGTGCTCCAGCCCCCTAATCGTTTTCGTTGCCCTCCGCTGGACTCCTTCCAATGTGTCCACATCCCTTCTGTAGTGGGGGGCCCAAAACTGGACATAGTACTCCAGGTGTGGCCTCACCAGTGCTGAATAGAGGGGAGTAATCACATCCCTCAATCTGCTGGCAGTCCTCCTCCTAATACAGCCCAATATGCCATTGGCCTTCTTGGCAACGAGGGCTCAGTGGGAGCTGGGTTTGTATCAGAGGGTGGAGTTTAGACTTATGTCTGGAACGGTGAAACAGCTGATGTTGAGACAGTGAAGGGGAGCAGTGGGAGGGAGCGCGGGCGTAAATGTCTGAGCAAAGTAGTTGATGGAAATACAGATAATTAAAACAAACATGATGAGCCTTTCCAGCTGCATGGTTCCTTTTATGGACCTCACTGTATCCAGTTTACAAGGAGAACCCCACGACAACGAGGGCTGTGTAGGTGTGCAGGGGAAGGGTGTGTGCTTAGGAGAAGGGATGTATTAAGTCTGGGCTGCGAGTCAAACTAAATATGGTTCTTTTAAATAACCTGTTGAAAACAGAAAACAGTTGTTGACCCTCAGATAGAATCATCTTTAGGAACCAGTCGACAAAGGAGTTTGTTGTCTTCTGAGGGGTCTTGTTTTCACTTGAATTCCAGGCCACTTCCCTCCCGTGTACTTAGATTTCTTCCCACTGCTCTCAGCCTGTTGGATGGGGTCCTGATCCGTCCTAGGCAGACAACTGAGGGACTAGATACCACTGTATGTCTCATCAACATAGGGCAGTGAAGAATCCCTTCTCCCCACTTCCGAGGGGTGAATGCACACTGAAGGGCACTGCTGGCCAAAACCAGACCTGCTGCATGGGGGGAAGGATAGCTCAGGGGTTTGAGCATCAGCCTGCTAAACCCAGGGTTGTGAGTTCAATCCTTGAGCAGGCCATTTAGGGATCTGTAGCAAAATCAGTACTTGGTCCTGAAGGTGCTGGACTCAATGACCTTTCAAGGTCTCTTCCAGTTCTATGAAATAGGTGTCTAACAGACAGTAGGTCCAATTGCAAGAGCTTGCATTTCTCTGAAGGATGGAGCACTATGTACCTCATGTACTGTCCTCAGCAGCTGGTTGGGAGCCATTTGTGTGACCATACAGGAGATTTGCTGAGTGACTGGGTAAATGTGTGACATCAGCATTTAGATACAACATTGGTATGTCACCCAAGTGACTTTTTGCAGTATTTTAGGTAACATTTTTTAAAAGGAGCATTTTTTGCCGTCGCTGGCTATTATCAATTAAATAGTCACGTTCTGCATTTTTATTACAATGTATTAAGTGGCTTTTGGAGTCAGTACTGGTTTGTGATGCCATCTAAAATTGCAGTCCTCCTTGACGATACCATTGATACCAATCATTCCTGCAGAGTACTCAGAGCAGAGCTGATGCGCCACACTAGAGACGTTTCCCCGTTCTTCCAACAGTACAAACCTTTCCCGCTGGCTTCTGGCATGAACAGCCGCATTCCAACCGCCTGCCTTAGGACACGCAGTAAACTGGAACTGGCGGACTTCAAAATTGCAATAGTTCAGTGGGTTCAAAAGTGAAAAGTCAGTTTATTGAAATTGATTAAAGTATGTGCTTGTTGTAATAAGCCATTTCCACTTTGAAGTCAGTTATCTAACCCTCCGCTATCATCCTAACGAGTGACCTTCTGTTTCCTTTTTTTTTACCATAAGAATAAGAACAGCTGAACTTCAAGATGGTTTCCACTATGTGGGGGGAAAATGGGTGGTGGTCCTCTTGGGATCTTACTGCTGTTAAGTATGCTTGGGTCTTATGATCCCCTTAGTAGGATAAATGTAGCTACAGTGTCAGGAACAAACAGAAGAAGTTTGAGCTTTTGAAAGGCAGTGGAATCTAGTGGATGGAGCCCAGGACTGGGCGTTGGAAGTGGAGAAGGTGTTTATTGACTGCTAAATGTTCCAGGTATTTCCCTGTTAATGGATAACGGCAGCCCAGTGCATTTGGAGGAAAGGCAGACAGCAAGTAGTTAAGGAAAAACAAACGTCAAGGGAGAGAGAGCAACATCTAATTGAATTGGTTGTGTCAGACATATTATGTGTTCGTTGGACTGTCTGTGCAAGTGCACTGCTGCAGAGTCAGTTAATGACATGCTGTTGTTTTAAAAACCCATCCAAACTGATTTGTTTCCAGATTTGCAGAATGACTAATCATGCTAAGACTAAAAAAAGATTCATCAGCCCCCAGTTTCTACATCTCCATCATCAGCCCTTTAAAAATGAAATGTAGAAAGGAGCTCTGGGACGCAGCCTTCATGGTAGCAGCAATAACCGGCTACAGCAGGCCAGAAGCTTTGCTGAAGTGTGCATCTGCCGAATGACCAAGGAACAGAGAGTGCAGCCCACCAGGCAGTGGAGTTAGTGAAGTAGGGATTTCTTCTGCTCTTACTAAACAATAACTTCCTCACAGAGTAAATTGAGGGCTTGTCTGCATGCAGAGTCGTACTGGCATGGTTAAAACAGAACAACTCCTAGTGTGAATGCAGTTATACAGGTATAAAGGTGCTTATAGATTCATAGATTTCAAAGCCAGTAAATAACATTCGATCGTCTAGTTTGACCTTCTGATGGGGAGGAGGATAAACTGTGGTAGTATAAGGTTATCCCAGTATAACTGTGTCCAAACTGGTATGACCATAGCTGTAAAAACTCACATCCCAAGTTAAAATGGTTATACTGGCACTAAATCTGTTTATCGATAGGTCTCAGTTAGTGACAGGCCAGGTACTCTGAGCATAACAGTATGTAAGTCACCGGTAGATTTCTAGCTTGTGTATATGTGCATTTAGAAACAGTATATAGCTGTAGATATGAAATACAGAGTCAAAGAGGCAAACCTGTATCCTCGTTTGTAACGGAGCTGGGCTGCCCATTTTATCTAGAATTTAAGACCTTATAAAGTGCAAAGACGTTGGTCTCCATTCCTTTGTAGCTCTTTCTGTCTCAGATGTTTGAATCCCTCTGAACCCGTGTGTGGGGTTTGACCGTATTTCTGGTTTGTGCTCTTCTTAGCTGGCTGTTTCTGTCCCTTCCGTTCTCAGTCACTCAGCTCTGAGTGAAAGCGAGTCCGCTCTGCTGCAGCTTCCCCAGTCTGGCGGTGTTTGGATCGGGGTGGCTGCGGGGTGGCTTCAGGCTCATCTCTTCTCTAACCCCACCAGATTAGAGCTGGGGAATTTATGCAGAGCCCAGCAGAGTTTTCATTTTTGTCACTTGGAATTCGAGAGCACTTTCCGACCCACTTATTACTTGGCGTGTTTCCCTCTGAATGTGCTGAAGGAAACTTGGACAGCTGGGTTTTTTGCATGTTTTTCTAGCTTGTAAACTGGGGCTACCTATCGTGGAGAAAAGCAGTTTTTATCTCAGCTCTAACCAGGCTGCTGTAGAACCAGTAACTTGAGTAGACAAAGCAGGATCGAACCAGCCCATTGGCACTGCTCTCTCTACTGGGTGGTGCTCTGGGTTGTTTCACCCAAACAACATTTGGGTGGTTTAACACAGAGTTGATCTCTGAATGGTGGTGGTGTTACTCATGCTCTTTTCTGACTGTCAAGGTGCAGATAATGAATAAGAAGCTGGATCTTAGCAACGTTCAATCCAAGTGTGGCTCAAAGGATAATATCAAACACAGTCCAGGAGGAGGCAGTGTGAGTACTTTCACACTTTCATGCACTATAACAGACCTTACTAATAGTGGCATGATTGTGTACACTAAACCTCCAATGCTATCTTCAGCAGCCACGCGTTCAGATAGCTATTGGTGATGTGCAATAAATTAACCCATTAACATGGAAGACCTGGTTAGATAAACTCGATCGAGTCCTGTATGTGCATAGTGTGAACTGATATTAACTGAAAATCCTTCAAGAAGACAACAGTGTTCCATAAGAAAATATCCTGTTAACCCAGAGGTTTCTAGCTACCTGGAAGTATAAGTGCCTTGTTGTCAGCAGAATGGAATGACTGTACCAGACAGAAGATTAGGTGGATACTAACGCTCTCTGTGTGCCAGTCGCTGCTATGGACAGTAGCTTAGGAAATGCAGGCAAACTGAGGTCCCCTAGTTCTGCAAAGTGCCATCTCCAATTGCAACACCATATAAAACACATGAAAGACCCAGTCACTGCCCGAGAGCTACGTTCAGACTCAGGCAGTGGATGATACATGGGTGGCAGGGTCCTTTTAAAGATCATGCATCTACTTGTTAATGACAGTGTCTCCGGCATGCTTTAGACAGAGGCCTGAGAGGACTGATCAGAGTTTTGCTGGACTTGCTGATATGGACAGGGGGATGCTCCAATTTAAGCTGTTAGCTTAAATGGAGGCACCCGTATAGTGACACTGGCAGCTTGGTAGGGGCCCACTCGGAGTTGCATACAGTTTGCAAATACACGCCCAGCCGAAACGTTTTACCTCTACTTGTACGGTCCAGGAAAGAGGAACAAAAACTGCATGTGGAGCTCCCGATTGCACTGCTGAAAATCTGGAGCAACTTAATGGACTTGTACCATATTGCTGAGGGCACAGTTTGGCTGAAGGGGAATAAAGCCAGGAGAGAATATGACAGAGCCAAGGGAAGGACTATCACAGAGATGAGTGGCCACAGTGCTATCTGTGACCAACATATGGGAGCTGTCTTATGCTTAGGGACCTACCAAATTCATGGTCCATCTAGGTCAATTTCACGATCATGGGATTTAAAAAAATCATAAATTCCATGATTTTGGCTATTCAAATCTGAAATGTCACGGTGTTGTAACTGTAGGGGTCCTGACCCAAAAAGGAGTTGTAGGGAGGTCACAAGGTTATTGTGGGGGGAGGGCTACCCTTACGGCTCTGCTGCTGGCAGTGGCGCTGCCTTCAGAGCTGGGCAGCTGGAGAGCGGCGGCTGCTGGCTGGGAGCCCAGGTCAGAGCCGTGGCCAGCAGCAGTGCAGAAGGAAGGATGGCACAGCATGGTCTTGCCATCTTTACTTCTGCGTTGCTGCCTGCAGACCCGGGTCCTCAGTCCGCAGCCACCACTCTCCGGCTGCCCAGCTCTGAAGGCAGCAGCAGTGCCGAAGGAAGGGTGGCATGGTAGGGTATTGCCACACTCATTTCTACGCTGCTGCTGGATGCTGCGCTGCCTTCAGAGCTGTGCGCCCAGCCAGCAACTACTGCTCTCCAGCCATCCAGCTTGAAAGGCAGCACAGAAATAAGGGTGATAATACCATGACCCCCCCTGAAATAACCTCCCTGCAACTCCCTTTGGGTCAGGACCCCCAATTTGAGAAACACTGGTCAGTCCTGTGAAATCTGTATAGTACAGGGTTAAAAGCACACAAATAACTAGATTTCACAGGGGGAGACCAGATTTCACGGTCTGTGTTGCGTTTTTCATGGCTGTGCATTTGGTAGGACCCTACTTCTGCTTATCAGCAACTCTCAGACCTTTTCAGAGAATTGACTTCCTTTTGTTTTCTCCTCTCTGTGGCTCCCTTTCCGTCCCCAAGGGCTGGGCTGCAGAAGGACCTGGCCTAGGGGGTGGTGGTAGGGGTTGTGCTTTCTCCGCATAGGGCCCCACCCTGTCTGTTTACATGGTGCTGCTGTGTGTACTTTGTGAGACGCCAGCAGTCTCTGCTCTTGCCACTGATTCACTCTAGTATGGGCAATTGAATTCATGTTTCTTGCCAGTAAGAACTCAGCTAGTTAATGGGAAATGAGCTATTGCTATAGCAACATTCATCTTTTTTGGTAACCGGTGGGCACAGACACTCTGCGGTGTCATCTGATAATCCAGTGAGACCTCCTTTTTCTGCTCCACCAGAGAGATGCATTAGGTGAGGGGTGGTCTGAGCATTGCCGGAGGAGCCAGGTATCCCTGAGATCTAATCTGGGCTTTGGCATGGATCCCCTCCGGCAGCTTGCTTTGTGCCTCTGTATCCTCCTCTCTGAAATAGGGTTGACTTTTCTCTGCCTCCAGCGGGATCATGAGGGTTGGTTACTTAATGTCTGTAAAAGGGCTGGAGAGAAGGGCAGAGAATTTCTATTTATTATTTGTAAACGGCTTTGAAGATGGAAGGCTCTGTAGGCCCAGAGCTCAAATATGTTTGGTTCAAGCTTGTATTCTTTTATTGGTGACTACTTAATTTAAATGAAAGGTGTTGAAGACTTCCTGGGATGTGTGGGGGAGCCGTGGGTACAGAGAGCAGCAGCGGATCAGGTTCTCTGAATCATCCTTTTCTTGCCTCTTGCGTGGATTGCAAGAGCAATTTCCCCGTGTCTGTCACCATTACCAGCTCTCTCCTCTGTGACGCCAAACCCTAGGATTGTTTTTCTCCAGTTTCACTCTCCCTTGCATGTAGAATGTGTGCTCTGGTACCTATGTGCAAGAACCACATCAAAATAAAGGAAGGTTTGTTATCACTATGGTATAACTATCAGATATTTGTCTTTTAAAGTAACTCTCAGGGATATGGGGATGGTTTTTCCCTTCTGTTTTCTGCTCATGTTGTCATTGGGGGGTGTGTGTGTGTGTGTGTGTGTGTTTGTATGTATCCCAGGCCTTTCTAGAATATGATCTGTCATCAGATTGTTCAGTGTGATCTTTCTTACAGCTTCAAACCCAGATTTACTTTAACTGCCCCTGTTGTGTGTATTGCAGAACTACTGTCTAGTCTAACCAGTTTAAATGTTTCCAAAGGCTGTTACCCGCATGTCCAAAAAACAAAAACAAAAACAAAATTCTAGGCGCTCAGTGTCATGTGATGAGAAATCTTTGAACTTGTTGGTTTAAATGGCACCGTTTAAATGAAATGATGAGATGTACACATTCAGACATGCTTTAAAATTTTTAAATTCATTGTAAGTAATATTGTATAGTGTGGTTTTGTGTATTAAAAACTATCACTTTGTAACTTGTGCTTTTTAAAGAAAAACTTTAATTCCATTACATCATTTTTTCAGAAACACATATTTCAGTCACTTGTTCTGTGCACATTGATCGTTTCTGTTCTTTCAGTTTTTGTGGACATAAACTTTGAGTTTTACTTCAGAAAAGGTATTTGTTTGTTGTAAATTTCTCTTTAGTACATCTTTTTTGGATGATCTGAATATGAAACTTAATTAAACAACATTCCACTTTTTTCCCTCTCACGTAAGCACTTTAAACTGCCTTTGCTTTCCCCCACCTGTGGAGAACGGGTGATAACCTTGTGCATGCTGAACACATTGATTTTAGAGAGGCCGCTACACATGTGCTTTAATGATTTCACGGTTTCTGGTGGCAAGTTCTTCTGTAACTGGGAGTGCATTCATCTTATGGGGGTTTACCTGCGCTTTATCTCAAATCCGAATCAGGTTCCAGTGTATTCTGTGCTTTTTTTATCCTTGGTGATGCTAAAAATGGGGTATCCTTTCCCTTTTTGTTTTTGATACGAACAGGTGCAAATTGTTTACAAGCCTGTAGACCTGAGCCAAGTGACATCCAAATGTGGTTCCTTGGGCAACATTCATCATAAACCAGGTATTGTCCGACTTCTTAGTGCCTGAGCTTTCCAGGACTTTCTCTGAAGAGCTTGTAACCTAAATTTTAGACATGCCAAGTGAGAGCGATAAAGAGCAGAGAGGTGGGGCTGGGCTAAAGATACAGGGACCAGATAGCAAGTGTGAAAAATCGATATGGGACGCGGCTAATAGGTGCCCTAGGGCAAAGCCCCAAATGTATGGACTGTCCCTGTAAAATCAGGACTTCTGGTCACCCTAGCTGAGGAAGAGAGACTTAGAATGGCCAGTATGGGTACCATTTAACCATCATTATTCTGCTCATCCCCCATCCATCAGCACATCTTGGCCCCCAGATGTGACCGCTGTTAAACAGGCAGAGTGCACAATAGAGTCGTGATTCTGGAAACCTGGGTTTCGTTCTCTAGCAGCACTTAGCCCCACTCTGCTCTCTCTTCCAGGTGGTGGCCAGGTGGAGGTGAAATCGGAGAAACTGGACTTCAAAGAGAAGGTGCAGTCGAAAATTGGGTCATTAGATAACATCACCCATGTCCCTGGAGGAGGGAATAAAAAGGTAAAAAGCTGCACGGTACTGAGCGCTCCTGTTGTCCTCTCTCAGATGGGCAGGTGCTCTGTGTACATGTCGGAGTGAGTATGGGGGCAAACACAGATCAGTGTCTGGACACAGCAGCTGCAACCGAGTTTATCCAGTTCCTGTTTCATACAGGCTTCCTCTTCTCGGAATGCTGGGTGTGTTCTCTGCTGCAGCTCCCCCTGATTATCCAGCCTTTCCCGTTCTTGAAGCCACTACAGCATATTGGGGAAAAAGGATTGCACGGCAGCTGAAATCGGTCACATCTGAGTGAAGCTGTGCTGCTGCTGTCTGCTTGGAGGTTGCTTTTCAAAAGGTGTAAATTGTCACCTGCTGGAAGTTTCGGACTCCAATACAAGCACAGGCTTAACTTTAAAGTTAGCTGGACTTCAGCAGGGCTGAAGTATGTGCTTAAATGCTGCTCTGTGTTGGGGCCTGATCCGTCCATTCGTCTGACTTGTTTGTGCCTCTGAGTAAAGGGTTCGGTTTCATGCCGGTGACCTGTCAGCATGGCAACAGCGCATGTCAGCAGAGCTGCCTGTCGAGCTCAGAGAAACTCAGCCCTGCAGGGGAAAGTGGGACACGAGTGCTGTGCAGATAAATACCAGGACGTTCATTTTGCCATAGCGAGATGTTCACAGTGTAGCAGAAATTGACAGTTGGCCAGTCACTTCCTTTTGGAGAAAACCATGAGAGGTGTGTAGCTTTAATGCAAGTGTGAGTGGTAACTTGCAAGCTATAATCCAACTCGGCCCAACGTGTGTGGTTGAAACTTCCTCTCAATAAACGTTATTCTCCCGCATGTTTTTAAAAGTCCCATGCCTACCCATACTATTAGTGTCTGTGATAAAGAGCGACACGTTACAGGCACAGATCTAAGTATTTGGGGCATTTTGAGCTCTTGGGGCCTTTACTTACCAGGGTGTGGTGGAGTGGGTTGTGTTTATATTAAAATGCCTATTGGCTAAAGAATGGTGAATACAAACAAGACATTTTAATTATATATTACATGAATATAAAATCATAGGTCTAGAAAGGACCATCTAGTCCAGTCTGCTGCACTCATGGTAGGGCTAAGTATTATCTAGACCATCCCTGATGGGTGTTTGTCAGAACAAAACAATATGATCAAGTAATTCCTTTTTATTTGCTTTCCTAGTTTTTCTGTTGTTCCCTAAATGTCAGTGTAACTGAATGAGCATACGCCCCGAGCTCTCCTATTGTAAGATGTTACAGCTTATAGTTGGATTTGCATCTTACCTGGTTTTTTCAGCCTCAGCTGCAGAGTATGAAGCAGACTGTTGGACTGGGAAGCTGGCATTTCAGGGAAGCACTTTAATTAGAAAAGAGCAAGTTTGTTGACATTTCGGAGAGAAGATATTCTCTTCTGGCCTCAAACTTCAGTCTCCCAGCATGGGCTGAACAGCTGGGCTATAGGGCTGCCGCAGTATATGACGTCTGAAAGTCTGGTGTGTGTGTATGTGGCGGGGGGCAGGCTTAGTCATTCGCTTGAAGGATATTGATATGATTTGAACAGTTAAACCCTTGCCTAGGCAAAGTGCTTATGTGCAGTCTTATCTTTAAGCACACATTAGTTCTGTCAAAGGTATTGAGAGTACTCCTGCTTAAAGTTAAGCACCGACATAGTCCTCTGCCAAATCGGGGTGTGACACTGCCAACAAACTCTGTAAAGTGTGTTCAGTGGAAAAAAATATTTTCGTGGTTAGCACATTATGTGACTACTGCAAATAAATAATTTTTATTTATAATTTCATTTATTTTTATTTTCATTGTTTAGACATGAATTGAGAACTTGCTTGGACTGTCTGTGTCGATTTTCTTAGTGCTGAATGCCCTGCTGTGCCATTACCGGTTCCCCACAAGGGGTGATGCATTGGTGTGTGCACACTCCCATATGGCTGCATATCAAACAATGAGATTTAGTCAGTCGAATAATGATCAAACCTCATGAATAGCCAGTAATAACGAATGGCATTTTTAAAGGATCCGGATCTGTGTATACACAGATACCTTTTTTTTCTTTAAGACCTGCAGTAAATTGTTCATTAAAGCAAATATACATTGAAGATACTTCATAATTCAGTCTTAGTTTATTAGGTAAAAATTAAAGTCCTGTTTTTAAAAACAACCTATGGCTGAAGACTTGGATGATAGTGCTTGAAATGTTCTCACAGCAAAGTGAAGGGCACCAGCATCTGAAATGAGACATCGAATACAGCACAACTGGGTGGATGAATTGGGCAGGAAACATGTAAGGATGCTGGGATGGGGGTGATGTTTTGTGGATTCATTAGTCAAATTTGGGGACAGTGGGACCAAGTATTCGATTTCTCTGCGGTAGGAGTGAACTGGGGGAAGGTTATTGTTGTCTTGCTGATTGTTCAACCTTTTTATCAAAAACTTGACGAGATGGAAAGGTTCTGTTCAGCTCTGTGTTCCAGCACTTGGTTTTTGGATGCATTTTGTAAATGTCTTGAAAAGCTTTCTAGCTGTCAGCCTCTTCCAGCAAATGCACTAGCTTCTCTGACTGAGGAATTACTTGGCTTCCTTACCCTTCTCTCACTGCCATTACACATCGAGCTGTACTGTACTCCTCTCTTCCTTGTTCAGCTTGAGCATCTTTTCATTTCTTTTTATCTCCTTATACAGTCACTGAGCCATAGTTAGAAGCTTTTGCCATTTGGAGCAATTGACAACACAACAATATGGCTTCTCTAATCCCATGTGGTTGTGTATCGCAGTATTGTCATTTAGCCACAGGCCTCATTCAGTCATGTGATCACGATACTGAAATCACACCTTCTGGATACATAAATATAACTCTGGGTACATCGACAGTGCAAAAAACAAACCTTGGCAGCGAGTCTCCAAGCTCGGGTCAGCTGACTTGGGCTCACGCTGCAGGATTCCATATAACAATGGAGACGTTCCCACTTGGGCTGGAGTCCAGGCTCTGAGACCCTTCACCCTTGCTGGGTTCCAGAGCCCGGGCTCCAGCTCGAGCGGGAATGTCGACACTGCTATTTTTAGCCCCGCAGCGCAAGCCTGAGTGAGTTGAGCCGAGCTCGGAGACTCAAGGCTGCAGGAATTTTGTTTGTTGGCAGAGTTAGATCTGCAAAAGACCAAAGAGGGTAACGTGCGCTGTATAGACCCGGCGTAGCCTACAGAGTCCCTCTCGTGTCCGGTGGCCATTCTCACCCTTTAACCCAGAGCTGCTACCTGCCAAATCCCAATATGCAATGTGCCCTCTTAATCCAGGGAAGAGCTGCTTGGACCAGGATTGAGTGGCACCTATAGTCTCTTTAGGCTGCATCTCCGTTCAAGGGACAGCTGCAGTTGGTTCCATTTTAGAGAAATTAGGCAAGGCCCTGGCCAACTGCCAGGATGGGCCTTGGCTGGAGCAGTTTGGGCGCCCACTGCTTCATGTGATGGTTTCTCGCCTTAGTGGCTGTTAGGCTAGGAGAGGATGGGAACATCAACTGTGTTTTAATTAGTACTTGGCCATGAGAGGTGGGAAAATGGATATTTGGAAAATGAAGCTGCTTCCGTCCCAGAGGTCCTCCCCACAGGAGTGACTCTTCAAAGTTACGGGGTGAGACATCCAGACAGCCTAAATACTCCCCCAGATAATCTAAATTTGCTTGGTGAGTGCAAGTGTGTTTACGCTGCATGTGTACACAGGTAGGAATAACCAAATGCTAGCTGGACTCCTGAGTTCGTCCTCACCTTGTGGGTCCAAGTGTGTCACATCTTCACTGTTGCCTTTAGCTGAGCTAGCTAGAATCAAGGTAGCCTGGTATGTGAGCAGTCACGTCTCTGGTTGCAGAGTAGACATCCCTTTAGCAACTGCAGGGTGTTTTAGGACCACAGGATGGTTCGGGACACTGATGCTTGACAGCTGCATTCAGGTGTGGTAAAGCTTTGCTGCGCAGACCAGGCCTCGGTGCTGCTGCTACAGCTGTGGCTTCGATTGCACTTCTCCCTATGAATCTGCTTTGGATCGTATCTCTGGGCATCTTCTTTCTCATAGCAAATGGGATTTTCCTTTTCCCGCCTAGCTCCACACCTCCTGGCCCTGTCATTCTTTTTCTCTCTCTGTGGGCTCAGTGAATTTCCCCTCTCTCCTTTGATGCGTTTTGCAGACCTATTCCTCCCCTCCCATTTCTTTGCTGTCGGTTTTAATTCAGTTTATTTTGTCGCTGACACCCTTTTGCGCCCCACTGATTTCTCCACCTGTAGAGAGAGAAGGGCAAAGACGATGAGCGTGGTGCACAAAATGGTGTGTCCCAAAGCACAGGGCCTCAGGCATTGCTCACTGAGCCTGCCATCCCCGAGGAGAGTCCGCTCCCAGACTTGCAGCCAGATGGCGATGCCAGTAAGTAGCTACTCATCAGCTTCCACCGTAGAGGGGGGTTTGGCAAACGCTAGCCAGGGGTGCGGCGCCGGGGCCCGTCTGTAAATCCTCGGTATCGGCACGCTCAGCTGGATCGTGTGTGTGTGTGATGGTGACAGTCATGTAATGAAGAGCCAGCGAAAGTAACTGGACACTGGGTGGGGGCAGGTTCTGGTCCTTTCTCCCCCTTTGAGATTTGCCTGTTCACAGTAACTTGCAGCAGCCTCTGCTGCTAGCCCCAAGACAAAGCCTCCCAAAGGGGTACTTTGGGGTCAGGCTGACCCCCCACCCCCCAAGCTCACTTTGCTGTCACCTGAATGTAGTGAATAAGAGCAGGCCTGCATTGATGAAAAGCCAAAGGCGTTAGGCCCTGTACTGACAATCAGTTGTCTCTGGTCCCGTCCTCGGTGTTCGGCAAAGGGGACTCCGCTTTTGGCCCTGCTAGGCCGGGATCTGAGAAAGTCACTGCTCCTCTGAAGTGAGGCCAGAGCAGGCTCGTTGAGGCCCAGGTTCTGCCTTGGTTTTCCTGCAGGCACCTCCGTTTGCTGCTAGTGGTTCATCTGCCTGAGGGCATTGGGCCGTTACTGGCAAATGGTTCCTTCAGGCTTCAGCCCCCTCCCTGTCACAGGGCTGAACATGGAACAGAAGGTGCTGTGCTTGTCCTCCATTCACCCGCTTCCTCCTCGCCGCACCCCAGGCATGGCCGGTGGGGACAGAGCATTAACTCACCATTCACCAAAGCCTCTCACGTGGCTCGACTGACCCCACCCCCCCAACGTCGGGGCTCACCCTGCGCCTTTTCTTTGTGCAGATCGAGTCTCACAAGCTGACCTTCCGCGAGAATGCCAAAGCCAAGACTGACCACGGAGCCGAAATCGTCTACAAGTCCCCCACCATCTCCGGAGATGCCTCCCCCCGTCGCCTTAGCAATGTCTCCTCCACCGGCAGTATCAACATGGTGGACTCCCCCCAGCTGGCCACGCTAGCTGACGAAGTGTCTGCTTCCCTGGCCAAGCAGGGCTTGTGATCGCCTGGCGGTGGGTGGAGAGAAGAGAAGAAAAGGAAAAATCAATCTGGCCTTCTTCCTCTGTTCCTTTTACAACTACTCCTCCCTCCCTCTGCCCCCCCCCCCCAAATAGGTAACGATTTAACCTACTTTTACTGTCCATTCAGCTCTGGCTCCAGGACTTCAAAATCAGTAACAGCATTAGACACAAACCCTCATCTTCCCCAGGTGATCTTAATGCAGTAGAAAGGAACCTGATCACTCCCCCTCACCCCCAAGGGAGTTTGGTTTCTGGAGAGGTTGGTGCTGCTTAAATTTAACATCAAGGTACAAGCCTGTTCCCCTAGTGCCATCTCAGTCAGACTAATTTCCAGTCCACCAAAGATACAGTGAACCCGGCACCTCCCCACCTCTAACAACATCCCCGGTTGCTTTCCAGCACCCACCCACCCACTCAGCCCCTGCTTAAAACATGTTGAATTGTCCCAGCAATTTCCTGGGAGCAGACCGCCCCCTGCTGGGGAGTGTGGGGCACGGCACTCACCATGGAAATCTCATGTATGCAGTGTTGTAGCCGTGTCATTCCCAGGATATGACACGACAGGATGGGTGAGGTAATAGTGTTTATTGGACCAGCTTTGGTTGGTGAGAGAGACAAGCTTTTGAGCCACAGAGAGCTCTTCCCTTGGGTCTGAGAAAGTACTTGGTGTCACAGCTGAGTAACTGCGAACACCTTTCCTGGACCCGAGGAAGAGCTCGATGTAGCTGGAAATGTCTCTCTCCCACCGCCAGAAGCTGATCCAGTAAAAGCTATTACCTCGCCCGCTTGTGTGTCTGATGAAAATTTCAGACTAGTTAATACTATGTGGAGACCCAGAGACAGTATGGGAGGCCACCCACCTTCCCCAGGGACTTCTTGGGGACGGATGTGACAGCAACACTCCTTTTCTCCCCTGGAATTTGGCCCCGAAGCTACTTGGATTCCAGGTCACAGGCTGGGAGCCAGGATCTAACACTCTCTCCTCTAATTAAAAGGCACCAGCGTTATTCCTTATACCCAGCAAAACTGACTTTCAAGTCCTGGGAGCCCACAGCTTCCCTACACTCGGAGCGAGTGGCATGTCCCGAAGGGGGGAGTACTAGTAGCCACGGCAAACTCGCTGTTTTCAGAGCTGGTTCCTTTGTCTAGGCAAGGATCTCGCCTGCTCTCTGGTTTGACTAACATAGTTTTAAGGCTCCTCCTTTTAACTCATATTAATGACAACAGCTGGCGACTTTTTTCTCCCAGGCTGTTCCTCTTACAAAAGGATTTCAGCCTTCAACCTGGGCTTCTAGGGGCAAGGCCTGCTCCCACAACTGCTCTTCTGGGCTGAGGCCTCTTACCCTACTTAATTTGATGGCCTTAGGCATGTATCCAGTTCACTGCCTCTCCCTCCTATCCCACTCCCATGCCTGCCAGTGTGTGTCCTGTGCACTGTGTGGTCTGGAGTACAGGCAACCCTGGGGCGCAGTCCCTCTGCAAGGCAACTACATGCTGTAAACGCTGGGTGAGTGGGTTGGGTGACCTGTTGTAAGAAACAGCAGAGTGCTGGGGCCACTCTGACCCATCTGGATTCCTAAGAAATAGTGTGAGGATGGGGCGATGGCTGGAATTTGTTTCCCTCCCTCAGTATCTGTAGCCTTTCTGTTCCTGCCATGGTATGAGGCTAAGGCCATGCTTGTCTGTGTCTGTCTGACTGGTTGATGTGGACTTGAATTGTCTGAGGCCGGCCACACAGATTTCTCAACTTCTGTGTCCGTTTCTGATATGGTGCCTTGGCCATTGCAAAGTGAAAGTTCTCTTGCCCTGATGTGAGCTGAATGAATAGAGGACTTCTGTGTACTGTGCTGTCTTCCATTCGAAAAGGGAGACGCTTGAGTTAGACATGTCTGGGACAGCTAAGAGCTGCGGGATTTGAGTTCTCCATCTTGTTAGCATAACAGTGCCTAGACTGAAAGCACATTTCTTTGGTCAGAGCAATGGATAGAGGGTGGCAGAGCCACGGGCAGGTGGAAATAGCATCACTATTTCACCTAGCGATTTTGGAAGAAAATCTTTACGTCCGAGAGATAAGATGTGTAGAAATTGGGCTTCCCTCTTCTCAAACCCAACTGCCTGCCTATAAATCCCTCCCACCCTCCCATATACTCCCAGGTGGCCCCTGCATCCTTTAAGCTCCAAAAACTGGCTCCATGCGGTGGTAATGATGACACTAGGGCCTATCAATTGATTTAGCAAAGGGATGCCCTTGAAGTGTGTCCCGGCTGGCCTGGTTTTGTCGGAGTGGTGCATTTCATGCTGGAGCTGTTGAGTAGATGAGTCTAGGATTTTTTCTTTGGCATCCCCTTGTGTTGTATAGTGGGATTTGTCTGTATATGCTTGGAAATCACCAGGGTGATGATTGTTCTATAAGCGTGTGTTGTATAATTAAGTAGGTAGGTTTTGAACTGCCCCCCTGTGCTCAGTACTGAGCTAGAATTCAGCCAAAGCGACTCTTGCTGTTGTCTGTTTAATCAGAAAAGGGTAAGAGCGCATCTGGCTATATATAGCCAGAGACAAATGCAGTAGAACTGAACTGGGTCAGCACTGACCCAGTAGCAGCTCAGGATGGGAAATGTGTTTCCAGAAGCTGAAGGGTTCTAGTCTCGTGAGCTGTGTATGTTTTCTGGGAATTCAGCCTGCAAACGAGAGAGACGACTCTGGAAGTTCATCATGGAAGGTGATTGCACTGCTTAGCTGGTGGAATTGTCCTGTGAGATAATTGGTGGTCATCACTTAGCCCAGCCCTCGTCCTGTGCAGGACTGGGCCCTACAATGTGTCCTCTGAGGCTTTTTCCAATCTTCCTTAGATGCCCCAGGGGTGTGTCTGCCCTGGCTTCCTATAGGTTATTCCATAGCCACTGTCAAGAAAACCTTTCCCAAAGCCAAGTGCTGGCGTTGGCACCTGAGGGGCTCGGTAGTGGCGATAGGAGTTCTGCAGGCCTGGTAATGACTGTTCTCTGGATCACATTTGAACTCATGAGTGCTATAGATCCCGGCAGAATTTTAATGGACGTTAAACGTTAAAAAGGAGGCAGAGCGGATCCCCTCTTGTTCCACCCACTGAATGCCTCCCGGTGATCTCCAGCAGGCTGCTTGGGCTAAAGGTCAGTGGATTTTTGAATCATAGAAGCACTTGCAGTCCCTGGCACCCCTGTACTGCCCCCCTTGGCAGATGGGGAAAGGGTGGCAGGCTGGGAGGAGTGATTTGCCTAAAGTGTCATTGAGTCATTGAGCTGGGATTAGAATTGGGGGAGCCCCGGGGTCAAACCAGTAAAGCCTTTGATTTCACAGGAGTGACATTCCTCTGTTACCCAGCGACCCGCTGGTGGGAGAACCAGAGGGCAGCTCTGTTCCTTGTTCTGCAACTCCAGCTGCTAGTTCCCATCCTGTGCAATGGCTGCCTTGAGGCTGGGAACAAGGCTCACTTCTGTGCCATTGACAAATGGTCTTTAATCACAGGGCCCGTGGTCACAAGGCTGACTCCCCAGTAAGGTGACCAGAGAGCAAATGTGAAAAATCAGGATGGGGGAGGGGGGTAATAGGAGCCTATATAAGAAAAAGACCCAAAAATTGGGACTGTCCCTATAAAATTGGGACATCTGGTCACCCTGCTCCCCAAGGGCGTAAGGCAGAAGCAGTTTTAACGTCTGGAAGTGGTGTGTTAGTCACATCCTGTGGCTGCACCGTTAACAACCTGTGCAGAAGACGGGCCCAGCTTCTCGGGCGTCTGTGCTAGCTTAGCAGACCACTCATGTCCAGTGGTGTGAGTGCAGCTCTTTGGGAGGCCAGGGCATGACACTTATTGCCAGACACAGGGGTGAGGGGGTCTGTGATACCATGTCCATGCACCTGGCTTGGAGGCTGTGCATCAGAGGGTCACAGTCACACCCTGGCAGGATGGGGCTGCCTGAATTCTAGCTTGGGATTGAATGGAGTACCAGGAACCAGAGCTGCCTCACTGATACCAGGGTGACTTCTTGGGGCTTTCAAGTGTCAATTATGGAAGAGTAGGTGAGCTGCTACTGGCCCTGCTGCCACATTTGCGCACACTCGTCTTCTCCAGTGGCCACAGCGCCTAGCCGAGAAGCTCTGTCCTTCAAAGAAAACTGCCCTTCACAATAAAAAGAGCTGGGTGGGGCAGGTGGAGCCCTGAAGTCAAGTGTTAGATGCTTTGGGTTTGCACCATTCTAACCCTTTGTTTTAGCCACTTGTTTACACAACCCTGAGTGCAGATTAAGGTTAAAACAAGAAAATATCCGTCTCTTGCTGCTTTTGTTGCTAGGGCAACCTATTCAGAACAAGCATGAGGTCATAGGGCTTGGCGGCTGCTGCTTGCCAGCCCGTCCCCTGCTCTGCATGCAGTTCCTCCTAGCAACCTGCTGCACCAAAGAGGCTTAGATCTTCTGGTCTGAGGTGTGCTCCTGAGCTACCTTTCCTTCCCCAATTGCCTGGCTCAAGGGAAGGGCGACATGGGATTTAGGTGAAGCTAATTCTGAGGATGAGATGTCATTAAAAAGTCAGTATTAGGGAAATAGAACAGGCTGAGGCTGCTGCTCCAGTGGAAGTGAGGATGCACTGGCCCAGTTCCCCCACTGACAGAGCCTTAGTGTACCCAGCAAGGGGCCTGTATAGGGCCACTGCCATGCTCGGTGGCAGGACTTCAAACAGCTGGGCCCTGTTTGTGTGCCTGCTATTTTACTGGGGAAACCTGCATCAAACTGCCCTTTGCCAAGGTGAATTAGCCCAGGGTGAACTGCAAGGTGCCTGCAACTGCCCCTTCTGTCTGTGCTATTGTGCTACCTTTGTGCTTGGGTGCTCTGTTTTAGAGGCACAGGGCTATTGCGTCCTACATTGTATTCCAGTAGCGGTGCTTGTTGCAATCTTACTTCCTGTATGAGGAGCAGTGACTGCCCAGAGTTAGCATCTAAGAAACATCCTCTACCAAACATTGAATTAAAACGGGCCATCCTACCCCCTACCAGTATCAAGCCAACTCGAGGTAACAGCAGGATTTGGCCCAGCGTGAACAGAGCAGCCTGGTGCTCTTGTACCAAAACAACTGAGAGCCAGCAGGAGTCTTGGTTCTGGTGTATGGTCTGACCCCCCGAGATGAGCTAATGTGAAGGCAGCTCAGTGGCAGGTACCACTGTGGGTAAACTGCATTCCAGCTGGTTGCTGGGCAAAGGTTTCCTTACAATTACTTTCAAACTGAGCTGAAGTTCAGTTGTAGATTTTTAAGCTGTGAATCAGTTCAGCTGGTTTGATGGGTGGCACAAATTTGAGCCTGGAGTTTCTAGCCCATGAGCAATGGTCTGATTTCTCTAGGGTGCAGCACAGCCCGGTGTGGTGGTCATTCTGATCAGTCCTTCAGGAACCAAGCAGAGGTTGCCTGTAGCACTAGCTTAGCTTTGAACAGGAGATGCTAGCTGGGGAGTTGAGGGCAAGCAAGTCAGCCTAGTGGCTAGCACTTATTTCCACAGGAGTCTCCATGTTCACTCAGTGGAGACACGCAGCAGGGGTTGCTTTATTGCCTAATGCTAGGTACCTGCATTCACTGTCAATAGTTCCACTTAACTGGACTCTGATTGTAAGAACCTGTAAAGTCTGTGATTATCTTTGTATCATTGTGGGGTGATAGGACAGAAATATCCTAGGGTTCCTATGTAAATGAGCAATGGGAGAACCATTTTAACCCTTTTTGGCTTCTACTGAAGACTGGGCATGTGCCATGCTGTGAATCTTCTTTGTCCACACTGGTCTCAGTGAAAGTTGGCTAAGTCATGTCTTGCTGCAGGCCCCTGGCCCAGGCAGAGGTGCTTGGAGTTGATGACGTTTGGTACAGTCAGCACCCACTTACTTTAGAATGTAAAAAGCTGGAGTTTAGGAGTGGGGGTTTTTAGTTTTATTAACCCTTAGAACCTGGCCTGCACATCATTTGGGGGGGAGCTTACAGAAATCTGCAGACTCAACCCCCTTCCCTGATGATTCAATTTGCTACTGTCAGAGTCCTGCAGTCATTGCTGTGTCTGGAGCTTCTCCCTGCCCTTTCCAACCCCCTACTCTGCTGTCAGCTCTCTTTACCCTCCAGCTGGGTCCCAGCCTTCCTTTGCAGTGTCTGAGCACTGCAAAGTAGCCAGTCCCAGTTCCCACCCTAACCCTCCAGTCTCCAAGAGCCCAAGCCTGACCTCCCAGCCCATAGAACATGGTCATTGTATAGATGTCCCCTACCTGGGCCTTAAGCCAGGGCCTGAGATTCACTGCAAAGGGATGGTAGATTGATGTACTTACTGTTCCTTTGGTCTGAAAAGGGTTAAAACTGGCAGAGAACCATATTTCTGAACTCCAAAAAATGCTCCTTACAGGAATTTGAAGTAGCAAAAGGACAATTATGGTATTTGCAATCCTGTGATTCCATTTTTAATTTTGGAGGAGGGGGTAGGAGGGTTTAATCTCTGTATGATCATCCTAGCTTAGCTTCCTGTTTGTGACTGTCCATAGTGTAGTGTGTGTTTTAACAACTGGTTTACACTGATTGTTGCTGTATAAGTGAATTTGGAAATAAAGTCATTACTACAATAAAATGCTGCCTTAGTGGGTCTGCTAGGGTGGGAGGGGATGGAGAGGCTGGGTCTGTTCACCCCATGTGAAAACACTGCTGTTACTTAAGGCAGCTACTACATACATATTGGACAGAGCTGCAGTGGAGTCAAACAAACATCCCCTCTGAACAGGGCCCTGCAAAAGCCTAAAATGTTTTCAGACTGTGCCAAATCTTCCAATACAATGGGCACAGCAGCAGCACTTAAGTGTGGTTCATCTGCTCTATTGTCACATGCACCTACCCAGAGACGCTTTCGAGCTGTAGGCCATGTAAATACCGTGCTGCCTAGGTGAGAACGAAGCACTTGCCAATGACAAAGGTGAATGTTCCATCTCTTAAGAGCCAGGCTTCAGTTAACCTTTCAGGGCTCTGAGCAGAGCAAGGGTTTTATGATGGCAGAGCAAAAACGACAGGCCAGGTCCTGTGAGATTTCCAGCCCCTACCCAATCTCTCATGGGATTTGGAGGTCTGGGCTCACAGCCACCATCCCTTAGCTAGGCTGCTGTGGGCTGGGCTAGTCACAGCTTTGGGGTTTTGAAGGAACATTTTCCTGTGCCATGGGACTGCCCACAAGTGGTGGGGTTTTGTTTTTTTTTTGTTTTAAGCCTTCCTCAGATGGAAACCTGGGGTTGGATTTTGGGCAAGCAGCCAGGTGAAATTCTTCCCCTCCCAGAAGTCATTTAGTTGCATCAACTTTTGGCAAGTGCTTAGTGTAGAAACTTGCTTACTGATTGAACTCGATCTATAGATGGCATCCCAAGGGTGTCTTGTTAAAAGATGGGAGCATACATGAGCTAGGGCTTGGGGAACCACTCCAACCTCACACATGGGAGCAGTGCTGACTGAGGTGTCAAGGTGCCCTCTAACCTTAGCCCTCCTCCCCCCCCATCACTGGCTCTTGCTGTGGGCACCCCCCAAGAATTGGCAAAGGATGAGTGACTGTGCAGGGCTGGTTAAATCAAACCCATCCTTACCCTGCTGGGGGTGCTCTTGGGGCAGGAGAGAGTTCTTTGTAGCCACAGAGCCTTTCAAAAAAGGACTTTAGGCTCTAATCACTCACAGGCATAGCAGTCATGCTCTCTCCAGCAGTCAAGGTTTGGCCTCAAACACCTCAGTTGAGATGTTTATTTAACAGCACTAGTCATACGAAGGACAGATCATCCTGCATGTGCCTCAGGCAGGTAAGGCTTAGCTTGAACACAGCTGCTGGAGAGCATGGGGCAGAACAAAGCAGCCCAGGAGGTTTTACTAGGGAGGGAAACAGGAACCCATCAGGGCTTAAACACCTTCTAGACATGGTTGGAAAGAACACTAACAGCAATGTGACCATACTAGGCAGCTGCTGGAGCTCACCACTGCCAATAAATGGGCTCCTCCTAAGGCAAAGTTCTTCCACAACGGACACAGACATGGGGGACAAGGTTAAGTGGGAAACACATGGAAACAAAAGTTGAAAAGGTGAACTGCAGAAGGAAACAATGCCCTATACAGATTGCTCCTTTACCAGAACAGCTGGCAGCTGTGACAGTCTCTCCCCCCCCCATACATTTGCTGAATGTCATTTTACCTTTAAAATAAGAGCCTCCAGCCAAGCTAGATGTCCCTGCCTCTGGTGCAGGATTCAGATTCACACCACTATGAAACCTGAGTTGCTGCAGCAGCTGCCTTTGGTTATTTTTGTGGTGTAGAAAAATGAAAGACCACAATATTACCCTGCAGTGAACTCACCTGTGCACGCTCCAGTGCAGACATGGAAGGTGGACTTGCTTTCACACTTCTGTAAGTAAATGGAGAACTTCAGAGCACCCCAGAGAAATTCTATTCCTGGCAGTCATGCTGCTGACCCCACTCCACCTGGTATGTCACAGAAGGGGCATTGCACAGCACACTACATTTTTTAATTTTTTTTTTAATCTTTTCTTTTTTTTTTTTATAAGCACATTTGTGCTTTGCAAACAGAATCAGGACATTAACAAAGATCAGCTTCTCAGAAGAAAAGCGTTTCTATAGAACAAGGACATTACACAGCTCAAAGCAGGAAAAGAAAAATATTTACAAAATACAAGGTGGTTTTTTTTGTGATTTTTTTATAATGCTAAAAGGGTTATTCAGAATTTTCAACCTTATAAATAGAAAAGCACTTATGCAAAGGGATATGGTAGCATTTTTTTTTTAAAGAAACGATGACAAATCCTTTAAACTAGAACAGAACCAAAAAACACTAGATAATGTTGAAAATTGTGAAAAAACCCCAACCATTAAGCAGTTTAGCTACTATTTCTTTACGATTACAAAATGGAAAAAAAAAAGTTATGTCCTTTGTATTTTTTTCCTTTTTTGGTGATGTGATTATACATAAGACAGGCACAATGCTAACAACAGGACAGGGACCAATAGCCACACCGCTGGGGTCAGAAAACATTACAGATGGGAACGGTGTGTGGGATCCAGGAGTCTCTAGAGGAGGAGGGGGCAGCGGTGGTGCCATTTTAAAATAAAATACCTGTCAAACTTTATGATCATCAGACCAAAAAGTCCTGAAAATGAAACTGACTAAACATTTGTTTTCAAAATTTGTGTGGAAGTGGAGGTAAGCAGTGGTGAAAAACAAGTCCTGATCTTTTCCTAAGCGAGCAGCCAAGACTCTACTGAGCTGGACTTCGAGCAGCACGACACTTGCTTTTTCTTTTTTAAATAGATCAAACCAATTTAAGCGAAACAAACATTAGCAGCCTATGCACTGCAGCCTACAGACTTCATATGGTGAATGCTGAGTCCTACTCCTGCCAACTGAACACTCCTACTGGCATCTGCAGCCCATCATGGTTTCTAAGCAGTAACTGTAACTGAAGTGACATTCTGATGGCCAGCTGCTAACCCAGCCTGACATTTTCTAATTGTGGTGGGTAAAAAACCACAAAGGGAAATTTAAATGTTGGGAACAGAACTGCATTTCCTGCATCAAAGCATGTACTGGTACCAGCAGCAAGTTAGATCCCAGCAAAAAGAGTCCTTAAGGATGCTGGATAAACTCTGCTCCTGCTGAAGCACCAAAACATGCTGGATTGACTCCTACTTCCCTGCCCTTCACCCAGTATATACACAAGGTGTAAACTGAACAAGGCTGCTTCCGAAATCTCTCCCTCCCACATGGAGCTGTGCACAAAGCAGCTAATGAGGGGCCTTCCTTTCCCAAAGTGACAGGAAGTCTTGTCCTCCGTGAAGCAAACAGCTGCTCTAAAAGCAGGAGTGGCGAAAGGAAGAAATGAAGGGCAGTACAGTGCAATGCAGCAGGCACTCTGGGGGAATACCTGGAACTACAACCTAGGGAACAAAATGACAGGATAGGGGTGCAGAGACTGCAGATCTCAGCTCTGCATGTGGGGAGACACAGCTAATGCAAGAGGTTGCATTCCAAAGACATCACTTTTCACCACTAATTTCACTCCACTAAAACTTTTCAGGGAGGAGGCAGCAGGCAGCAGAGAGTAAGAGAAAAACCCCTGATGTCTGCTAGTCAGCTAAATCCTGTGCTCTAGAATTATACACCTAAGGGGGAGGGGCGGAAGGGTGTCTGGCAGACTGCTCTCCTCCCGAGGCTTCACTCTGCTGGGAGGAAGCTGGGGAGCTCTTATTGTGTGACAAGGAAACATGGGGAAAAAAAACCCAAAAACAAACAAACAAAAAGAAAACAGTTTCTAAACTCCTTAAATTCACTAAAAACTGTGAAAATTCCCAGCAGGATGTTTGAATATCAAACGCAGATTTCGGAAGCTTTAATGTCAAGAGTTAGTTCTGTGTGTTGGTTTTGCTCCTTTCTTCCTGTCCGGCTCTATCTGTGTGCCGGCCGCTGAACTGCTGTTGCTGCTGCTGAAGAGGCCGTGGCTGGGTTCCGGCTCTTGGGGCTGGGGAGGGCGGGCAAGGGGAGGGCGCTGTCCAACTCCCGGGATGACTTGCTGCCTGATGTGCGCCGAGTGCAGCGCGACAACCGGTCCTGGGGATCAGCTTGGTCCTCGCACTCTGTCTTGGGGTTGTAGGAGAGTGGGAAGTAGCGTCGCTCCCAGGGCTGCACAGCCTGCAGGGTAATGAGGAGCAGAGCTGTTCACAGGGAGCGCATACAGACACCTACTCAGAGGCTCTGTTTGGGTAAACCCTCTGGCTCAGAATAGTCCCCCTCCCCCCACACTCCAAGTCATCTTCCTGTTTCCCATTCATCCTTGACATACGGCAGCCCTGGCCAATGCTCTCTTTAAAGGTGCTTCACATATTGTGCAGGTTCAGTGATTAGCATGGGGAGGTTCCCCAAGGGATCAGGGCAAAGTCAGCTCCCCCCATGCTAGCACAGACTGAGACCACACCAGAGCCAGCACCCAGCTGTCAGAGCCCCGCTGTGACCAATGAAGCACCCGTATGCCTGTTTTTCTAGTAGGCTCAAGCAATCCACAGCCAGCCAGGACCACAACTAGATTAACTCCTACACACATACCGTGAAAAAAAGTGACATTGATGAAAACAGGAAGTATCACTGGACAACATTAGCCTGCCCCCTTACACTTTAATAGGCCACATGGACCAAGGAAGGTCTCAATTCAGACCTCCCAACAAGAATTTTCTTCTGCTGGCTTTTCAGCTTGCTGGAGAGTTTTAAGGACAGAAGAATCACAATGCAGGTGTTAGAAAAACTAAACACCCATCAAAGGTCAATAAGATCAACTGACACTTTCCCGCACTTCCACTGCAGAAAGTCTCATTTGGGTTCATTCTGTCCTGGAAAGGCAACCACTGTGATGTTCTGCTCCCACATCAATATTGTAACATAATGGGGTTCTTTGGGCACGCAGACTGAGGATGAGTGCCCAAAGGAAAAACTGCCAAAGTTGAATGAGAACAGATTTTTCATTCAGTTCCGCAAACTGAATTTCTCACACACAGATTCTCAGCAGTTTTCCCACAGTAAATAAGTAAATTCCACATTGAGAAACAAACCAAAAGTTTGAACTTCACATTTAGCCTCAAAAACAACAGCAGCTTCTCAGCAACGTGTACGTATCTGGACCCTTCCACCAGCCAGAGGGGACGAAAAGTCGAAAGCCACCCACCTGTTCGTCAAGACCAGACTCAGGTGTGGAACAACGGGTGTCCTCGCTGGACAAGAGCCGCACGGAGTCACGGGAAACAGGCGTGAGAGGGGCAGAGTGCAGTTCAGGGCTGACGGGACTGCGTGGGGAGAATTCAGAATGAGAGTGGCAGTTGCCCACATCCGGGGATGGTGGCTGGGGAGTGGAGGGATTCCCCAGCTGAGGGGTTGTCCGACCGTCTGCTGATCTATAAGACCTGGAATTAAAAAAAGAAGTGTCTTAAAATTCTCATTTTACATTTCATTACTGCAGTCTGAAAGTCTGCTGTCATTCTGCAAACCCTTCATTCACTGCCAGCTCACTTCTGCCACATCACGCCCTAGAACAGTGTTATCACACCATTTATGTCACTACATGCAAGGCAATCATCCAGTTGTGCACATACCAAAACTGAGCCACTGCTTGGACTTAGCACTGCAACTGTCTGGTCTGACCTTTCCATCCAACGATCACTGTTTCACTGCATCATGTCACACTCAGAACAATCTCTTTGGGACAGTTGTTTTTGGTGGGAGGGGAGTGGAGGGGGGAGAGGGGCTGTTTCTGTGGAGCGCATACCGACTACACGTCTGAGTGCTGTACGATTACAGCAGTAATAAGCCACCCCACAGTCTCGGACACTTAGTGTACAGATGTTGTCAGGGGAATACTTGGGAAAACTGACCTAAGTAACAAAAAGACATTTGTTCAAATAGCTAAATGCTGACCAAAATATAATTAAGCTTGACATCCTTTGGGGAGGATAGGAGCCAAAACCTACACTTTGGAAAGGGAACAGAAAAATGAGGAAGCTTGTCAAAGACTTTAAAGTCAAAACTGAGGGATTTAAAACCTTTCATTAAGGCATGCGTATATCTAAACAAAAAGAGAATCAATCAGGAAGTAAACCAGTGTTTGGTTAAATGGTGAGGTTCAAAAGGGCTGTCTGAGCGAAACATATCCTTCAGAATATCGAAATCCAACCCCAGTAAAACTAATAAAAAAGGAGCATAAGCTATAGCAGGAAGAAAATCAGAACGGCTAAGATTGGCTTTTTCTTCTTCAAATTCTTAACACAAGAACAGCCAAGAAATTCTTCAAATATATCAGAGCCAGGAAGACCATGAGATCATCAATAGGAGGGTCTGCTTGAACAATTAAGGATGAGAACAACATTACAAAGAAGCTAGAGAATATTTGCACACTCTTCACCGCAGAGAATGCTGGGATATTACCTACCCTAGACTTACTCTTCTGGTGGTAAAGACGCAGTACTCAAGAAATGGAGGTAACAAAAGAAGAGGTACTGAAACAAATTGATAAACTAGACAGGAATCAATCATCAAGTCCAGAGGGTACACTCCAGTGTTCTGAAGTTACTCAAGAAGGAAGTGGCTGAGCTGGGGAATGAATGTTATACCTAGTATTTTTTAAAATGGTCTAGGCTATGTCTGGAGAATTACAGAGCAGTAAGCCTTATTTTTGTATCTGGTAAATAGGTTGATATGATGGTTAAAAAAAAACACAGAATTAACCACCATCTAGATTATCATAACATAATAGGATCTAACTACCATGGCTTCTGCAAAGTTCCACATAATTTCCTCATACATTTCTGACATCAGATGGGGATAGACAATTTGTGTGAGGCCATCCCATTGGGAAAGCTCAGCCCCAGAGTTGAAGGCATAATTTTACTCACCATCAACATCACAAATGGTCTTCCCCAACTGATAGCTTACCAGCTCCACTGTCTGTCTCTCTCTACAGATACACCATTCCTTCCCACAAGTCCAACACCACTCTGCCCCTGCTGTACAAAGAACCATCTTAGATTCTCCAATACTACTGCCTTTCAGGAGATGAACCTCTGTAGATCGCTCTTTCGCACTCTGCTCCCAGATATCCCCTCTCTGTAGAAGGAGGGCATTTAGTTAAGAGAAGCACAACTACAAGAGAAGCTGCAGCGAAGGACAGTCTTCCCACACAAGGTTCACATGACATGACAGAATTGAGGAGTAGTAGTCTGCACCCACTGAACATACGTTACAGTGGCATCAGAGTGCACCACAGCTGCAGAGAGCATGCTACTAGGCTTACCTGCTGCCTCGCCGCTGAGGGGGCAGACTGGTGCTCCAGAGCCACCTTGCCCGCTCCATCTCTTCACACTTGGCATGAAGAGCAGCAAAGGCTGAATCAGACAGGTCCTCAATCTGGAAAGGAATTGTCACATTAATGTGAGATCTTTTACACTAAGGCCTTGCCCACACAACAAAGTTATACTGGCATAAGCCAAGGTGTGAATTTAAACTGATCTACCTGGAGGACGGCAAAAGGCCCTTTTGTCGGTTTAGCTTATGTTGCTTAGAAAGGGGCTTGAGCTAAACGGAATTCCAGAATTAAAAAAGTGTCCACACAGGAGCTCATACTGGTATAGCTATATTGGTTTAACTAATATTGATATAATTATACCAATGCAAGTGGTGAAGCTTTTCTGTGTAGACAAGACCTCAGGTCTCCCTAAAAGGCTATGGGCCTGCTACCCTGAGCCACCTCATGAAAGAAGCCAGACTTCTGGCTTCAACTGATACACGTGCAACAAAATAAACTAGCTTCTTCTGTCTCAGCAGCCGCTTCCTTCCCCACCTTTTGCTGAAAAGGAGGATGGACTGATTAAACACTTCCTACTGGTCTCTTACTGCCTAACCAAGACGCCACCCTCCATAGACACAAACACAAAGGAGACCCCACACCTCTCTTCTGAGGTTCTTGTTGATCCTTCAGCATCTGCTTTCCAGGTACTTCACACTCTTGTGCAGCACACCCTACTTGAAAGGAAGTTATATGGCTACCATCAAGTCCATCCCAAGGTGTGGGAAGCTCCCAAATTAGTTACAGATATAAAGCAACTATCATTATTACCTCCTCATTGTCTTCATCAGGGTTCACTTTCAGAGCACTGATATCCACTTCACGCCAGCTGCAATACACCATTGAAAACAAGGTCAGTCACTGCCATGGTAAAGCATATAACACATCCATGTAGTCTTGGAGGGACCAGAGGAGAGAGGAGCAGTGAGCGTACCTTGTACATGTGTTAATTTTGCCCCCCTAGTGACTAGTGGCCTACAGAAAGGATAAAAACCTACTACTATTAGTGACAAATTCCAATTCAAGTAGTTCTATTCTGCCACCTAAATTCCCCCTACAGTTTCAAATGCATACGAAATTTTCCACTTGCGGCATTACACTGCTCCAATAGGAGTGAATGTCAGAACTGGCACGGCCAAGCAGGCGCTATGAGGATCACCTTCTCCCTGTCCTGCTTGCTCTTCATAAGGACTCTGTGGATCAACAGTACTGGGGGAAAAGGGTACAACAGAGCCCCTGACCAAGGGAGCAGAAAAGTGTCCAACAGGGAGCCTCTGTCAATCCCCCAAATGGAGCAGAAAACGTGGCACTTCCTGTTCTTCTTGGATGTGAACAGGTCCAGCTGGGGACCCCCGCCATCTCTGGAAGGTGATGCTGATCTCCTCCGGATAGAGGGACCACGGGTGGCGAGACAAGAAGGTCCTGCTCAGGCGATCTGCCAAAGTGTTCCTGGCCCCTGGGAAGGTGTGCGGCTACGAGATGGATGTTGTGACGTACACAGAAGTCCCAGAGCCTGAGAGCTTCTTGGCAAAAGATTTGGCTCCGCCTTGCTTACTGATACATAACATAGCCACTGCATTGTCCCTCAGGACCTGGACCACTCTGTTTCAGACTCCTTTGCCAACTCTTCAATCTTCCAGTTTAAATTGTTAGTAACTCTATCAAGGAGGGTCTGGTGCTCTTTGAAGTCGTCAGGGGGGTGAGAGGGGTCTGCCCATTTGAGAAGGACCCGCCACTGCTTCATCCGGAGATGAACGACTGCACTACAGAGGAAGGGGACGGCTCTCTCTGGGGACGGCGCCTGTTGTGCTGCCCTCACGTTGGCTCAGCACCCTATTCTGACATTGGTGCCAGTGGCACTGGGGGCAGTTTTTCCTGAAGTGCTCAGGGAGGAATGGTGGGAGTACAGAACCGGCATGACAGGCACGCCCCATGGGTTCCAGTACAGCCATTGAGCAGGCCACTGTCTCTGCTGCCACCCCGCCGCTGCAGACGCCGTGCTGGCCTTGCAGGTCAGTGGGGATTCACCCTTCCTGAAGAAGCTGAACTCCTGCTCCAACTTGGACCATTGCCCCTCCAGTGACCAGAGCAGAGCTGTAGAGACCTGAGTCTGTCGATTGACCCTTGTTGGCAACTGGTAAGAAGAGGGCGAGAGTCAGTGTTTGCCACAAAAGCGGTACTGGGGAGGTGGATGGTGACCTGTGCTGTGGTGAAGTCTAGTGAGAGGCTCACCAGTACCAAGGCCTGGACTCCGGTGTCCCATGCCTTGTAGGGGGGAAAGTATGTCCTCAGGGACCTGAGCCTTCTGACTGGATACCGAGGTTGTGGTGCTGGGGTCCTAGGCCATAGTGATAGGGATCTATGCCTGTGGTCCAGGGAGATGTTAGGGTCTTAGCTGAGTCTGAGTGGCATCTGCAGTGCTGCTACTTGTTTGGCCGCCAGAGCCACCTCATGCAATGAGGGCCCCGGGAGAAGTCGGGGTCCCCTGCCACTCCCAGGAATTGGAGGCAGATTCCTGGCTGGGTTAGGGGGTCCAAGCACAGCGGTACCCCCATGAAGCTCTGCGGCGGGCACGTGGCCTGACATAGGTCCTGTGCCCAAAACCCTCTTCCCCTCTGGTGCCAGGGAGCTTCTCTTCTTTTGCTGCTTCTTAGGCACCGGTGACGGGGAATGGTGCGCTCCACACTGACGTTGGGGTTCTAGGAGTGGGGTCCGAGCAGGACGGCTCTGACGCAGGACCAAATGCAGCCTCCATGAGGAGGGCCCTCAAATGGATCTCTTGCTCCTGGGTTCTAGAGTGAAAGTTCTTACAGATCCCGCACTTGTCCTGTCTATGGGACTCCCCCACGCACTTAAAACTGCTGTCATGGGGGTCACTAATAGGCATCATCTTGTTGCCTGAGGAGCATAGTTTGAAGCAAGTCCCGCTCCAGGGCAAAGACCCAGCGTGGACTCGACTACCAAACCAATCTAACACTTAATGGCTAACTAAGCATCTACAAAAGACATACAAAGAGGGTAAACAGTGGTTGTAAAGAACTGCTGATGCTCTGACCAACCAGGGGCGTAAAAAGGAACTGAGAGGGCATAGGGCTGGCGGTGCCTAATAAACCAGGGCATGAGCGTGGCACTCAAGGGAGTGGCGCAGCCGACTCTACGGCTACCACTAAGGCAAAAATCTCTGATTGCACATGTAGGCATGCTCAGAAAGGAATCGACGTGAGCAAGTGGAAAATCATTTTCCTGAACAGCACTAGCAGCCATTCACAGAGCTCCAGTGGGGCAAAGTTTCTGACGATGCTACACTTTTAACAGAGGAAACAGGAAGGGGAAGCACTGAACATGGAAGCTGGGGATGGACCAAAGACATACCTCGGTGTGAGGATTTCTTTGTATTGTAGTTTCTCTACACGAGTTGTTGCAGCAACAGACATAGGGATGACAATGTTATTAATATCAAAGGAACTTTCGCCTCTCCTCCTCCTTGGCTGCTGCAAAGCAAAGACAAAAAATGGTGAGGAAAGTGAGGGGGGCCTCAGGTTTCAACCTGGCAGGACTGCTTCTCTAATGAACATCAATCAGTTTGGTCACTGAAAAGTTTCTAACGTGAATTGTGCGCTAGTGAGGGATGCCAGATTGACAGCCCTGGAGACTGAAGCCACGTCCATGGACCAAGAACAATGCACACTGCAGAAATTTAAGTTTCAATACTTCCCAGAATACCTCACCAAAGGCTGCCTTCGGAGTTAGAGGGGAATTCAGTCTCCTTGGTCCATTCGACCTTTCTGCAGGGTGTGCTGACAAGAAGCCCAGCAAGGGCTCAAACATGGAGAAGGTTTGTGCAATGCAGATACCTACCTGCTTTAGTACCCCTCCCCATCAGGGAAGAGAGCAGTTAGCAAGGGGCCTGCCCTACAGATAAAGAGGGCTTCGCTCAGTAGAGCTGTCAATCCAACCCTTTCACCAGCAGGTGTTTTTTTGTTTTTTTTTTTAATTATTATTAATATTAAACACAGACAACCCTCATGCATTTAACAAGAGGAGCCAGAAAGGAAATTCTAAATGGAAGAGCCACAGCTCCCATCTATATTCCTGTTCCTTTCAAATTCCACCTTCCACACAGAGAGAATTCCACTCGTTATCACTGAGCTCATGTATTTCAAAGGGAAAAAATGACTCTTTAAAAACAATTCTAAACTACAACCTTAGCTCCTTACCACACTTTTCAACTTGTGTTTCAAGAAATTATATTGCTATTTAAAGCTGTATCCATCCTGGTTTTAAGAGGTGGTGACTAATAGCAGCTAAGTGCCTAACTACCACTGAAAGTCAATGGCAGTTGGGTGCCTAATGCCCTTTGTGCCTATGAAAATCCCAACTTACCACTGATCAGGCCTTTCACAAAGTGGTAAAACATCTGATTCTCAAACTGCTCAACTCAACTTTATAGCCCCTTTACAAAGAGGATTTGCAATTTACCCTTTTATCGGTCTCCTCCATTCCCCATTACATGGAACATGTGTTTTTTACTGTGAAAATTAAGTCATGCAGGCAACTGTAATTACACCGGATAAATACAACACAACAAACTAATAAAAGCCGGGTAATATGCTTTGAGGCGCTTAGATTAAATGTGCTACAGAAGCACAAGCATTAGTGGATTAATGATCCTCACAGAGTCATAATAAGGCAGCTCAACAGTACTGCTACCTACATGAAAACAGGATTTGGTTAAAACAGTCATGTGACAAACATCTGGCGGTTTCTATTGTTTACCTCCTCAGAGCTCAGTACTGAGGTGTGAAGCAATGTTGACCAATCAGAGAGCATATGCAAATTTAGGTTAACTGACCAGACTAAAAGTCACATTTACGCCCTGGATCTCTCCAGCCCCTTTAGAATTTTAAGTTTAAAAGGTAAAAAGTTTTACACTTTGGATATTTGTAGACAAAAATGGAGAGATTTCTATTTCTGATGGAAACATTCAGAATATACGGGAGCTAACAGGCAGACTCTGAGTGCATAGTATACTGAACCCTACAGCCTCTGAGGACAAGATTCCTAGTAAGTCTAAGGACTGGGGGGAGAATCAGAGAAGACTGTCACCGAAACGGACATAAATTCACCACTTGTTCTGAAATGTGCAGGTCTTTCCCACACTTTGTACCATGAACTAAACCAACAATTAAAAGAGAATGCCCAGAATTTTCAGACATGTCAGCTCATCAAGCACTGACATAATGTGGCAACATGGTGATGTAGCATCTCCACAACTCTTTAGTCCCAGGGAACAAATAAAGAATTAAGTGCAACTCTAACAGAGCAACAGCCAGGACAAAGAGTCAGCAGCAGCAGCCCGCATTAGGAACGTTCAGATTAGGCAAGCCACCCCTCAAAAGCTTTTCCATTCCTCAAGTACAGCCCAGGATCTGAGAAGGGAAAAGGATGGCCTCAGTGAAAAATAAGCAGAGTTAATGGGTGCTCCCTGCCTCTAGCACACCCCTAAATTATCTTTAGAGGCACAGATGTTTCTTTGGCCATGACTTTATCCTAGCAGCCAGAGATGGCAGGGGGTAAACCCAAGGGCAGATGACAATGGTCTGATGATGTGCAAAAGAATGATGTCCAGGTCAAGAATTTAACTTGAACATAATCCTTCAGACAGGCTGCTTGAGTGCCTATGCATTCCTTGCCCTGGAATTTATTTGTAGAATATCTCCTGCAATAAAAAGGTTTCAGAAAACTTACTATTTCATTAAGACTATCAATAAGACAGACATGAGTTAGTTCACAGTGAAATAAATTGCTGCGCCTTTGTCACTTCCTAGTGGCCAGGTATCCTCCTCACAACAATTCCCAAAGCATGCCTTCTCTACAAACTCACCACACATCAACGTGGCTTTATCAACATTCGGTGACAAATGGAGAGAAGAGACAGGCAATGTTAATGGCTGAGGTGAGCAAGGAATCAATCACTGATAACACAAGGAGTTTCTATGCCACTAGGACACAGTTGTAAATCTCTCTCTTCTCCAATTCCAAAGCATCTACCACATTCTAACCATGCAAACTATTCCGGCTGGTAGAATGCTTTATAAACCCAAAGCAACTAGCTCTGTCCCAGCAGTACTACAAGCGGTCCATTCCATCCGAGGCCTCTACATGCCCTAGCTGGTGGAAGTTTGCAACAAATGCTTGGGATCTTTATTTGGAGAGGGTTGTTACTGCCTCACTTGGAGAGGCAAGCTGCTGGCACCAATCACACAAATTGGGTCAAACAAACTTGATTCAGGTCTCTGTTAAAAAGGTTAACCATAGATGCTAAATGTTTTGCTAGTCATAGACTCAGACTCATAGGTCAGAAGGGACCAATATGATCATCTAGTCTGACCTCCTGCACAAAGCAGGCCACAGAACCCTACCCATCCACTTCTATCATCATCTGTTCTAGAACATTCCCTGTCTGGGCATGATAACCTGAGGCAGTGAAGGAAAGGCCAATTCCAACACCTCATTCTCAAGTTCCGGGGCCCATTTCCAGTCATGCACCAAAGATGCTAATTACAGAAATGGACAGAGGACAGCTGTCCTTGTGGATGTTGCTCAACAGTTCAGCAGAACTCAATACTGTTCAGCATGAGGTCAATATGACGTCAGGATCTGAGAATGGATGGTATCACATGGTTCTAATCTTTCCATTCAAGCTACTCCAGCAGTTAGTGCTGGCTGAAGGTTCCTCTCCTCTTCAATGGCTAATGTGAAATCCCCAACGGGCCATATTCTGCTACCACTTCAATATTTTGCAAAACTGAAGGCGATCACAAGGAGATAGGGACTTCAGGGGCTGCTGTGGTCTATCTGACTGGGCACAAGGAAAGAGGAAACCTGAGATGCCTGTCTCTGCTAGTGATTCCCTGTGTGAAGCTGATCAAGCCTCTTCATCTCTCCACTTAAGTCTCCCTACCTGTAAAAAATGGAAATAATGCTGGCCCACCTTTGTAAAGCAGTTTGAGATCTACAGATGAAAGAGCATTGTAAGTGGAAGCATTTTGCTGATATCAGCACACTGACACCCAGCTACGTGCCTCCTTCCCATCAAATTTAATCATGGACATCACCAGGCTCTCTCAAAGATTGGCAAAGACTGGGACTTGGATTAAAGTGGAAGCTCAACCTACACAAGACATTACAATTATTTGGCAGAATGAAGCATTGAGAATATTGAAAAATCTAATTACTCCACCAGCTGAGGAGGATCAACCAACCAGGGTCAATCTGAGAATCTTACTCAAATTATAATTTGCTTTTAAAATCCTAGAATTCACTAGTAACCAGCAATACTGTTAATCTATGGCTGACACTCAGCTCCGGCACTGGGAACCGAACCGCTCAGTAAATTCAGACACTAATACCTGAACTGTTCTTTCTATCCAGAGTAAAGGGAAACCTGGATTGCTGAGAACCAAGCAACCTCCAGAGCAGGATGGGAGCTCATCAACTCCTCCAGATGCATGACCATGCCCTGATCAGATACTTACAGACATGCTAGAGGTGCCCTGTGAACTTGTGCTGGCAGGAGTAGAACTTTCAGAGGATGTGGACAGCTGCCGCACTATGGGGCTGTGGGGCATAGAGGCTGGAGTTGCTGACAGGTAGCTTGGGCCTCCGACATCCGTGTGATGCTTTAACACTACATTAGAAGGAGAAAAACGGACAATGACATTAGCTAAAAAGGTTATGCCACGTGCTTCAGACTGACCATCGAGGTCCGTTGTGCATGAAGTAGAAGCTTCCTCTGACCACAGTTGCCAGCTTTACAAGCCCTGGGGGAATAAGCTGTTAGAGCACACAGGGGATAGCTGCAGTGGTGACACCTGCTCCTTTATTCCCAGAAGCAGCACACTCCCCTTCGCCAAGGGGAAAGAGGATGGGAATGCACAAAGCCCAAGCTCCCCCCGTGAGGCCTAGCTGTGGGAGCCTACCTTCGCGTCTCTCAGGTGAGGAGTCCCACAATTGCTTTTTGTCATGTGCAGGAGGCAGGATAAGTGAGCGCTCTGGCGCTCTCTGGGCCTTGGACACAGCTATTAGATCGTCTAAGGGCTGCCTGTGTGCCTTGTCTGGTTGGATTTTGTGATGTGAGTACTCTGAGGAGGGGAACAGAAAGAGAGCTATGAAACGTCCGCTTTCCCCTCGCTTTCTGTTAGCGCAGGAGATACACCCAGACACAGCCAACACCGGAGATCCGGATGGGTCAGGGCTCCAGCACCACCAGACACTGGGGGAGATGCAGGTGGAGCAGTGAATCTCTTTATTTCTGCCCATGCCAGGAAAACACTGACCAGGAAGTCACAGATTGCACAGGGAGCAGCACCTATGACATTTTGGCCCAATTTGGTTTGTGCCTGCACACACCTCATCTCCATCCAGGTCTTGCAATATAAATCGCCACACGCCCAGTCTACAGCTCGCCCTGAAAAGGGTGATCGTACACACTTTTCTTCTTCACTGCACTTGTTTAGGACATTCAGCACCATTAGCAGGATTAGCTGAGAGTTTACAGGCAGACACCCTGTACTTGTTTGAGAAAAAAGGGGATACTTACTGGCTGCAGTGAAGAAGGAGTTGACCAGTTTGTGCCGGTCCTTGCGAGCAGGGTCAGACAGGCTACTGGCCGACACGGAGGCTCTATGCTTGAGTGAGAGCTTTTTAGGAGGTTTGATTTTCTCATAGGGCTTGCTCTGCCACTGGGATTTCAGCATATTCTGGAAGTGCAGGCTCGTCGGCACATCTGCAGACAAGTACAACGCAACAACCACGTCATGCTAGAATTCAAAATGCAATAGTATAATCCTCTCCCTGTGCTACCACCCAGGAGAGACCACAATACATCTATTCTGAACTACGATTCCAGGCTGTTGACTCCACCCTCACGCTCAAGGGGAGGTTGTGATTTTGGGAGACAGTGCCTCCAGTTTCAATCTCTTTGAGAGTTTAGCACATTCTTCTATCCAAGACAAGGAAGGGGACCAGGCACCTGCCTATCCCACCAGGACAGGACAGGGGTCCAATGCCTTTCTGCATTCAGTCTCACCAGCCCATCGTCCTTTGCCTGCCAAGAAGCTGGAACATAGCAGCAACAGCACACCAAAACTTACAGTGGGAAGGGCAGGAAGTGGAAGATGTGATTTACATTCTCAGTTCCGGATCAAGACATAAGAAGGGACACATCCTTTTCAATCATAGATTATTAGGGTTGGAATGGACCTCAGGAGATCATCTAGTCCAACCCCCTGCTCAAAGCAGGACCAATCCCCAAATGGCCCCCTCAAGGATTGAACTCACAACCCTGGGTTTAGCAGGCCCATGCTCAAACCACTGAGCTATCCCTCCCCCCTTTGTCCTCAGTCAAGGACAAAGACCTAAAAAGGAACTCACTTGGGAAAGTCATTTCATGTATTGATTGTCACCAGGGTAGCCAGCCACTTTAATTCTATAAGCCACCAACAATGAGAGCTACCATGGCTCTCCTAAACTAGCAGTTCAACACAGAGAAAACGCAGACCCAAAACAAGTCAACCAAATAATATGGATCAGTTTTATGTGCTATCCAGATGATCGATCAATGTAGTAAGTTACCGGAGAGAGCACCTTCCAAAGAGGCACTTGGAGGTTAAAAATATCCTGATGCTGTTCTCCAGGGAGCATTTTACAATGAGATAGCTTATCTGCCAGGACAAGATACACAGCAATGTCTTCAACATAGGCATTAGTTGTGTGGATCAGCTACCTACTTCAAGAGCAAGAGCAACCCTGTGAACCAGATGGATTTCAAGGACCGTGCAAAGCAACACTCACTGCGCTCATCTATGTTGGAGGTGCAAAGGCATGGATGACCACCATGGCCTCTACATTTGGAGGAAAAGTCACCTGTTCCTGGTCAGTCCTAATTGAGGGACAGTATTGCAGGCCATTGCTGCAACTCAAGCAGCTCAGGACAGCTGTGAGGATCTAGTAGAACATAGCCCAGGCACATCATTCTGGCAAAAGGTGGGCATAAGCCATCAACACATGGTATCCATCCCTCAAATGTTGCCCCAATGACAAGCAGCAATTTCTTATGTGGCTTGGGGCACAGCTGTCTCTCTCATCCAGATTATATTCTGGTAAACCACTGATATCATCCCCACACCCCCTCCCCATCTTTCTGAAATGGAGGCAGTAATTACTTATCCATCTACTGTCGTTCCACAAGCCCATGGGTACACAAATGTGCAAGTACACTCCAAGCCCATTTCCAGCACATACATTCCACCCCACCCCTCAATGTGTATACACACCTGTGCATCCATGCCTATACACATGCAGTCTCAACTTAAAACTCCTGCCCCACAACTATTTACACACACAGTCCTGGCATAAGTCCATGGCCCAATCCGATACATATTGCAGGCTGCTCTCCCTTTCTCACAACCTTCTCCTCCCATGAAAGTCACCAATGTAGCTCTTCAGGAGACAGTCTGAATTAGCAGAAGCCACCATTGAGGGCAACACTGATGACATTATACCACATTTTACTTGCACAGGCAAGTAAGGCTTATTAAGAGATCACAGCTGCCCCTCTCTGGCTAACAGAAAAAGTCACTACCAGGCTCTGGCCTTGGGATCCTAGGTGACCCAACTTCCCTCTTCTCAATGGTTGCCAAAAATTATGACACCTGGTAGCAGAACATTCTGCATGACATGTCTGTTGTCTTCTGCCTGTGGGCCACCAGTTATCAGGGTTTCTTTCATCTCTCACAGAGCAGCAGGAAAAGCCTCAGCCTGAACAGAAAAGAGTTGTCTATAAGGCAGCAACTTGGTGTTAACCATGAAGAAAGCAGCTTACATCCAAGGCCACTAGGGACTACGTAACATACATTGTGTGTGTCTCATCCATCTAGAATCCTGCTGTATCAGTGGCAGAACACCTGCACCTTGCTTCCATCAAAAAGCAAACAGCTACTGCTAGGTACCTCGTTGTCTCAGGGACTAACCTCATCACCACAACTGAAAGTTCAAATATTGAGGCCCAGAGAGGAGCCACCACAATACTGACATGAGAGCAGGAAGGGTCCACATTCCTTTCTCAGATCTCAAGGACACACAGCATTTTTATAGTGCCTTTGATGAAGCAGCTAAGATCAGAGCTGAGCCCCCTTCCTAACCCCTACAAGGAGGGCTCTGGAGTGGAGCCTGGAGCTGGAGCGTGGAGCAGCTCCAGAGCAGTGGAGCTGCAGGTTTTTGCCTGGAGCTGGAGCAGAGCCGGAGCACAGCTCCAAAGCCCTGCTTACAGGACTGACCATCTGTTTGAAATCTCTATATTCCATAGATTAATTATTTCAGACAGTGTCTAATTGGAAGGGAGGAGATTTCAAGCAGGGCTTAAATCTCAGAGGCCTCTGCTTGAACCCCCATAAGAATTCCCATCACCCTCTATGAGCTGGCATGGTAGCCCAAGCAGAAGCTGCCAATCTGACCCAAGGGCAAGGGCATACACAGGGTGCATGGGTAGACTGGACAGCAGAACAGAGCCAACTGGCAGCAGGGTGTGGGCTGGAGTTTGTTATTAATAGCAGGAGCTTGGGTTCCAGAGAAAAGCTGCTAAAGTGGTGTTCAAATAACCTGACAGTTAAAGCTTCTGGTTTAGCCAGGGAAATAATGATGTGATGGCAGCTGTCCTGCCATCACTGACGCTGGAGAATAAATGAGTTAGCAGAAGCACGCTCCATGCAAAGCCACGAGGAATAAAAGCAGTCTTAAATAGGTAGCCAAGAAGGCTGGATTGTGCATTTACGAAACTGATTTGCTTTCATGGGCACAACAACATGTACTCTCTTCACTCATCTCTCCCTTCTGCAGATCATTCCACAATTTATCCCAAGGCTTGGAAATTTACTTCAATTTTTAAAAACTGATCTGCTCCTACAGAAAGTATTTGATTTAACAGGGCTTCCTGCTGGTTGCACTGCAATCATATTTCAATCTATACTACACACTTTCTCTTTCACTGAACTCAAGCCTGCAGGTCTCTCTGGGACCAGCAGATGGCAATCACACTGTGCATTTTTAAACCCAAGTTAACATCCTTGTTACCAAGGTTATTACATCATCTAAAAATTCCCAGACTGAAATTAAATGAACCAGAGAAATTGAAAGGACAAAGCACCTATGAAGCAGCACTGTAATGGGTTAAAACCCACCACATATGACCGCTTACCAAAAGTGTAACAGGATCCTCCTCCTCCTGAGGTGCCTGGCAGTGCAGACCGGCACACTATGCCAGAGAAGCCCAGCTCTGGGTGCCATGGTGTTAAAAGGTGCCAAAGAGAGCTGGACTCAAAATGAGAGCTTGAAAGACACAGCCAGTTCAAGTTCAGATATTGACAAAAAGTTCCATCTTCACAAGCTCCTCCAAACCTTATGTATGCAAAAGTACCATATCTATGCAGCCAATTCAGGAGGGCTTTATCATATTTTTGATGGGGGGCACAGTGAAAATTTGAGAGAGAGAGAGAGAGAGAATGAACCGCTAATCTGGTTGATGACACTCGTCTTAATTCTGTGACCCTGAAACTTCTCTCTCAGCTGGGAAACTGTGATGCAGACACCCAGAATATTAATCAGATTTCCCTGCCCCAAACAGCCCACCTTCTTTCAGGTTTTGAAAGGATTAAAAAGCCAGTCTCGGGCGTAATCAAAGGCGGTCACATGTATCTGAGCACTGAGGGAAATCTAAATTAAGACAAATGCTCATGTTTTAAATGTGTTAGTAAACATGCTTGAGCACAGTTTTAAACAAGACTCTGCACCTAGTGTAGACAGGACAAGTCATGTTTAAAAAAAAAGTTAGCTGGTTCAGGTCAACCCTATAAATATGAGATTTACTGAACTGCATCCGACTCTTGGTGTCTAGCTGAGGCAGATGACTGATACATAATAGTTTTTTCACCTTCTTCTGAAGTATCTGGCCTACTGTGCAATACAGTAGATGAGGGAAGAAATTCCTTCATGATTCCTGCAACAACATGTTTACGCCCTGAAGCATGAAACTTAAGTTACTTTCATCTTAGCACCCATAAATACATAAAAAGGCTTCAGTTACAAGACTTTCTGCCCTTTCTGTAATCCTCTAACTCTCTCTTCCTATTTGTGACTTTAGTGCTTGTGAAAAATGCTCAATTGCTGTCCTCACTTTACTACCCCCATTTTATAGATAGGGGAACTGACTCCCACAGAGATTCAGTGACTTGCCCAAGGTCACAAACAGAGCCAGCTGGTAAGCCAGGAACTGAACCCAGATCAGAGTTATAGTCCAGCAACTTAACCACATAGTCAACCCGGACTGAGAGCCTTGAAGTGAAGCTCTCTATTCACAGAGCAGGATCAGCATGGGAAGCTGTAGTGTAAGCTTCCCCCAGAGCGCCACAAGCCAACATGTCTCAGACCTGTTCTAGAGAGACACCTTCTAGTGATGGAATAGTTCAGCTGATATGACCTATTCACTCCTGGGTGTCTCTGCTGAGAGGGCCACCTAGGGAGGCAGTTTGTATCACCTGTGGTGATATGTTTATGTGATGGGGTCATTGATGTATAGACAGCAACAGCTTTTGGTCACCACAAACCAGACTGATTTTTAACTGACAGCTTAAGAGGCAAAAGGGATCTGGAAACCATTACCAAACCATCCCACTCTGACACAAAACTCCCCTAAACTGAATCTGGAAATATGTCAATGCATTCGTGTAATCCCCCGAAGTCCATTTATTGTCTAAGGGATATGCCACTAATGGAGAGACCACAGAATATAGACTCGTAGCATACAAGAAATTCTGTAATGGGAGTTATAGCCTCTTATTACCTGACTGTACACTAACCTCAAATTCACACTGTATCACAGATTTGCTGCTGGCGTCGATAGAAGAGACTTCTTTTAACTAAGACAGTCTCTTCTTTTTATATCAATGGTCAAACTCAAATACATCCCCCAACTGGTTTACAAACTATGGTCAGTATAATGCTCAAACTCTGATGGAAGGCTCCCAATCACCAAACTTTGTGTGCTTTGCGCTCTATTCCCACAAAGCCAGGCTCCAAGGCAATGTTCTCCCAAGGACTGAGTATACAGGTGCATGCTCACTGCAGTGTGGATTCAATATATACTGCTTTCCTTTCAGCTTTCCACTCTGGTGAGTGCCATCCCCCATAAGCCACTGACAGCTGCACATACTTCATTCCAATGGACGTACCTAGCACATTCCCACTTTCTATGGAAAGTGACGAATATCTTAAGTTCTGCAGCAGAGCAGAGTGGGCGGGTCCACAAGCAGCTGGATTATGGCAGCACCAAAGTTACCCAGGCTCTATTATTCGTTTTACACCCTTTGGTATTTCTCTCCCTATACCTCACAACTTCACTGTGTGTTTCATTAAGTGGCTGTGCTTACCATCTGGGAATGATAGAACAGGGTGAATACAGGAGTCCAGCTGGGAGAGGCGCTCCAGCAAAGGGGCTTCATACTGGATTTCCGGAGATATGGAGCTTCGAGTGCCACAGATGGCACACAATGGGTTCACATCACAGCTACATCGCACCGTGCTGTTACGATGAACCTAGACCAAGGAAAAAAAAAAATTCAATATACTCAGCTCAAAGAGGCTGATCTGTCTACACTCACTCATTCCACATGCAACTCTTAGGCAATTTGCTGAAAAATCCTGGAGGCGACATCCTTTTTACATCAAATAAGAGCCACTGGTCTTCTCGAGATTAGGAAAAAAGGCATTTCCCCCAACCCTAAATCAAGTTTTAACAATCAAAAATCCTACTGAACACCAATATAAGATACAGTTTAACACTTTTAGCAATAAATCAATCAGCTAAAATTGGCTAAAGATATTTGACATCACTGTAGACAGTTTAAGGAGGTTTTCAATCAACTTAAGATAGCTCAATTCAGCTAACTCTATGGGGGAAAAGCACCTTTCTTTCTAGCCTAGACAAGACGAGCATGAGAAATGGCTGTGCCAGCAGTTGACACTTAGAGGTAAGTCTTGACAAAGAAAAGGGATGTTTTCAATCATGTTAGTTCAGTTATGCTGGGCATTTCAATTTACAGATGTTAAGGCCACAAGAGATCGCTATGATCACCTAGTTTGACCCCCTGCATAACAAAGGTCACACAACCTCTCATCTGAAAGATCTGAATCAAGCCTATAATTTCAGTGAGAGTTACGCCATACATTTTAGAAAGATACCCAGTCTTGAATCCGAGTTCAAGTAATGGAGAATCTACCACATCCCCTTGGTATTGTTCCAATTGTTGGTTAACCCCTCTTAAAAATATGCAGCTTGTTCCTTCCCACATAGATACCTATGGGCAGTGATCAAGTCATCTCTGAACCCTCTCTTAAATAAGCTAAAGAGATTGAGCTTTTTAACTCTCTCACTATAAGGCATGTTTTCCAACTGTGAATCATCCTTGTAGCTCATTCCTAAACCTCTTCCAATTTTTCAGCATCACTTTTCAAATATGGACCCGAGCACCAAACAGTATTCAAACAATGAGCTCACTAATGCTGTACACAGATGTAACCCCTCCCCTTCCTCACTTCTATTTGACATTCAACAGATACATACGTTCAAGGGTCGAATTAAGACTCTTAGCTACTGCACTAGCAGCTCACGTTGAACTGGTTATCTACTATGACCCTTAAGTTCCTTTCAATGTCACTACATATAAGGGCACAGTCTCCCATCTTGTAAGCATGGCCTACGTTCGTTGTTCTGAAAGGTGTGTCCTTGCATTTGGCTGTATTAAAACTCATGTAATTAAAATGAACCCACCTCCCCAAGTGAACCAGATTACTCTGTATACCTAACATGTCCCTATCAACATTTATCACTTCAATTTCAATCATCTGCAAGTTTTACCAGCAATGATTTTATTATTTTCTTTCAAACCACTGATAAAGGTATTGAATAGCATTGGGCCAAGAAGAGATCTTTGCAGAACCCTCTAGAAATACTCACAAGTGGATGACAAATCTCCATTTACACTTGTGTTAAGCTAATCTGATTGCGCTAACAACTGAAACATGCCCTTTTTGCTCAAGAAGGTTGCACCTAACTGAACTAGTTCTCGAAATTCTAGTACCCCGAGACGTCCGCTCCCCCACAGCTCACTGGACTTGTAACCATAAGATAATGCGGTTTGGCTTGAAACCTGTTTTACTTAGCAGCAGTGAGAATGGTTTGTCCTGTCTGAGTAATGGTTCTTTAATCAGGAGAGCAACACAGAATCCAATGAAACTTCCGGCAAGATTGAACCCCCAGAGAGAGATCCCCTTACCTCCACTGTTAATACAGACCTTTATACTCAAGTTGGAGTGGTTTGCGAGGACCACAGGAACATGCAGATGGTGATACTGCTTTACAAGATTCCTTTCCATTTTACTTACCCAGAAGATTACATCATTAAAAAAAAAAAGTTAGCTATGGCACAACTTTTAGGAAGCAGGTAACAATGCCTATAATTAAGGTTGCCTGACACTTTCCATTTTAAATTGCTTATAACTTTACCAAACGTCTAATAGTTTGGATTGAAATTTTCCATGTTGGGTATCTGCCTCTGGCTTTTTAAAGTTTCAGCTAATGTTTAATAAAAGGTGCTCATGGTAAGATTCCTCCCCAAGTAATTATCATTTCCTCTTCCCTGACACAAGAGTTGCAATTATCACAATAAATTAACAGAAAGGTTGTATGATTTCCCTATAGCATCTGCAACAGCCTAGAGCCTCAATGTCTTCTGCTAATTTTTTTTTTTAAATGTCTTAGATCAACCTTCATAAAAGCAACAAATACTTGTACATGGGGGGGGGNGGGGACTAAGGGACTATTTCATCTTTGTTTTTACAGTGGTGGAAGTACACCACTAACTACTGTTCTCTCTAGGGTCACACACACTTCCCGCCAACAGACCCCACATCAAATAAAGATAAGCAAGACGACACCAGTACACACTGACCTTTTTGGAAAGGGGTATGATGTTGCTAGGTCGAACGAGCCGTCGCTTCTTGCAACTTAGTATTGGGCGGGTGCGAGCTGCTACACAGGTTCCATCAGAAGGAGAAGAGACCATGTTCAACCGCTGCTTTTTATGCAACAGCTCCTCAACATCTGTGCCATCTCCCTGAGAATGTTCAGCCAAGCCAGACTGAAGACTGTCCAAGAGCAGAAGAGATTTAAACATTTTTATTCATTTGAACTGTGCAGTGAATAGATGCTACCTAAAAATCCTAACTTGGTTCACAATTCTGACCTCCACTTCAGGTGGCAAAATTGAAGTATTTTAATAGGGTTGTCAAGCGATTAAAAAAAGTAATTGTAATTAATTGCCCTGTTAAACAACAGAATACCATTTATTTAAATGTTTTCAGATGTTTTCTACATTTTCAAATATATTGATTTCAATTACAACACAGAATACAAAGTGTACAGTGCTCACTTTATATTTATTTTTTATTACAATTATTTGCACAGTAAAAAACCCCACAAGAAATAGTATTTTTCAATTCACCTAATACAAGTACTGTAGTGCAATCTCTTTACCGTGAAAGCTGAACTTACAAATGTAGAATTACGTACAAAAAACCTTCATTCAAAAATAAAACTACGTACAATTTTAGAGCCTGCAAGTCCACTCAGTCCTCCTACTTGTTCAGCCAATTGCTCAGACAAACGAGTTTGTTTACATTTGCAGGAGATAATGCTGCCCACTTCTTGTTTACAATGTCACCTGAAAGTGAGAACAGGTGTTCTCATGGCACTGTTGTAGTCGTTGCAAGATATTTACATGCCAGATGCGCTAAAGATTCATGTCCTTCATGTTTCAACCACCATTCCCAGGGACATACGTCCATGCTGATGAGGAGTTCTGCTCAATAACAATCCAAAGCAGTGTGGACCGATGCATGCTCATTTTCATTATCTGAGTCAGATGCCATCAGCAGAAGGTTGATTTTCTTTTTTGGTGGTTCAGGTTCTGTAATTTCCACATTGGAGTGTCGCTCTTGAAAGACTTCTGAAAGCATGCTCCACAAAGATTCTGGAAGGCAATTCAGATTCTGAAACCTTGGGTCCAGTGCTGTAGCTATCTTCAGAAATCTCACATTGGTACCCTCTTTGCGGTTTGTGAAATTTGCAGTGGAAGTGTTCTTAAAATGAAAACCATGTGCTCGGTCTTCATCCGAGACTGCTATAATATGAAATATATGGTAGAATATGGGTAAAAGAGCAGGGGATATACAATTCTCCCCCAAGGAGTTCAGTCACACATTTAACTCAATTTTTTTTTCTTTTTAGCAATCATCAGCAGCATGCAAGCATGTCCTCTGGAATGGTGCTTGAAGCATGAAGGGGCATACGAATGTTTAGCTTATCTGGCACGTAAATACCTTGGAATGTCGGTGACAAAAGTGCCATGCAAATGCCTTTTCTTACTTTCTAGTGACATTGTAAATAAGAAGAGGGCTGAACACGAAGTAGGACTGAGTGGACTTGTAGGCTCTGAAGTTTTACATTGTTTAGTTTTTGAGCACAGTTATGTAACAAACGAAAAAAGTCTACATTTGTAAGGTGAACTGAAACAACACTATTTTGCTTACTTTACAGTGCAAATATTTGTAATAAAAATATACACCGATTTCAGTTACACCACAGAATATATATGAAAACGTAGAAAAACATACAAAATATTTAATAAAATTTCAATACTGCGCTTAATCACAGTTAATTTTTTTTGAGTTAATCGTGTGAGTAAACTGCGATTAATTGACAGCCCTATATTTAAACAGACACTTTTCTCTTTTCTTTTCCTCCTATCACCTTCCAAGTTAAAAAAAAACAAAAAACAAACAAAAAAAATGGTGTTAGGAAAGGGCAGAGCAAAGAGTACTAACTAAAATCAATGGTGAGAATTACACACAATTCCACCAGGATATTTCATTCTATCCAACTCCACTGCTCTATCAATGAGTCCCTCAATCCTGGCATGCAGGATCCCCTGAAATTCCAGTCCTGAATCTCTTGAGATATTGGTAGATTATCTGAATTGGGCCTCAATGCCACTGGGTACCAGGTTGAGAAAAATTCATTGGAACGGACGCTCAGAATCTAGATATGAACCCCAAATCTGGTCTCCACTACAGAATTGTACCACTGCAATCTTCACCAGTGTGACTGAAATGGTGCAATGCTGACATTAACCTTCCTGTTTTAGATGCATACAGAATACCATGTCCACACATAGCACTTATCTTAATTCCAACACAACACCCCATCCACTGGCCAGAAAGTTCTCTCCTCATTAGAATACAATGCTTAAGTTTTATAAGTGAAATACACTGCTCTCAAACGTAGAGCTTTGATGACAGAGCTAACTGCAGACATATCAAGGTATTTTGTTACTGTGCTGGGATAATCAGTTGCACTAATGCAATTGAAACACTAGCACTTTCTATCTACAGTGTATCAATATAAAAACAAAGGCAATGGTGCTGGAAACATCTATGAACAACTCCAAGCATGTGTGAATACTGCATGCATGGCAGAGATTTCCAATAGTGCTTGAAATATTAAAATTCTCTAGTGTAGACAAGTTTCCAGTGTTTACTTTCACCTAACATTAAATCCTGCTATGTTCTCTTAATGACAACAGCGCTAATGTAGGATGTATCTGAAGTTTAACTAAGACCTTGTATGCAATTGCTTGAAGCACAGAAGATGCAACAGTGTTCAAAAAAACCTGTTAAACAGTTTTGCCGGGACTGTGTTTTACATCATATTTGTTGCACAGTTCAAGGCAGGGAAAGATTATTTTTCTGAGAACAGTGTTATGCCTAACTACACTTCCGTCTGTCTAACGCATTGTTTCTGAGTGCAACTGTAATCAGGTTAGATGTGGGACTCAAGCAATATCATACCCATGAGAGGCTATAACCACGCCTGAAAAAGGTTTAACTCAGTTACAAATTTTAGAGTGGCTCAGGCCTAGTTCGTAATGGAATACCGCCAGCATCACTGGAGGCATAAACTCCCCCCCAGGCAGCCCATAAAAGCATCTTACGTGTTAATAACTCCATTGACAGGTCTCAGTGCTCCACAGGGTTTGGAGAGAAGGGATTCTGCAGTATTTCCAGCAGATGTACCAAGATTCACTACTGGCTGGGAAATGGATGCACCCTGCAGAGGGAAAAGAAAGGACACAATAGATAAAGGTTTCTCACATAGCCATGTAAATTTCCCTCATCCCTACCTCTGCACCACCAACAAAGACCACAACAATGGACTTCCACACAGAACTTCAATTCCAGGAGGCTTCACAAACCAGCACATGCCACAACACAGAATTGAGACTGAGGAGGAGGATTTTGCAAGGTTTTCCTCCTCTGCCAGAGCTGCTCATCCGCAGTTCCCAGTGTGCAAAACCAAAAGGATTTCCAGTCTTCTCAGGTAGCTGCAGGCATGCAAAGACTGCCTTAGTGGCCAGGAGCAAAGCAAACCAAGAAATGATAAGGTCCTATTAGGAAAATTTTAACATTATGCCTCACCGTAGTGTAATGACCACTTGTACAAACTACCTTCACACTCCAGCGATCTGCAAACCATTGGAAGTTCAGTGGCTTTAGATCAGGTGAGCTGCCAGAATCACCGCGAGGCCCCTTCTACGTTAAAGGTAAAAGGACCAAACACACAAAAGGTATCTGTATTGTTAGGCACCTAAACCCCTTTGTAAATTCAGCCCCAAACATATTGTTAAACACTTTAAACTCTTAACGCACATAACGCAGTTGGGTTTTACACATGCTGGAAGGTTGTCCCACTACAGCTACTACAAATGCCTTGTGTGTACTAGCATTTTAAACGTGTTAGCACACACCATCTTTCTAAGCGCAGTCCAAACAGGATAAAAAGCAGCCAGCCCATGATACCCTGAAGATCCCCAGTAATAGGCTGAGAAATCCACCTGAAGGTATCAGGAGGAATTTCCTTTTGGGAGGAGATGACCTATTTTCCCCATGCTCATCTGGCCCCTCTTCCTGAATCTCCTAAAGTCTGTTTTTGTAAGCCCATGAACTCTGAGGCAGAATCTCCATTGAAATCCCCCTGGAAACTCAGAACAGCTCTCTCTGAACTTCTGTGCAGCTTGTCCATTCATTTCCAGCAAGGGAAAGGGTGAACTGAAGATGGGGGCGTGGGATGAGAAGGGGGGAGTTAGGGTGGGGTCCAGGAGGGAATGTTCCATGAGCCAGGGGATGGGATTGCTCCTTTAGACTAAGGGGAGGAAAAAAAGAGTGTGCGCTGCACCCTGACGTTTCTGGCTCTCTTTGAGAGCACAGCAACAGGCTGCCATTTCACTCAGACCTTCTGCTAGCCAGGCATAAAGTCACACAAACTGAGCCCTTGAATGGAGACTCTGTTCTTTGTTGATTTGCTTACACCAGGATAAAGGTAATTTAGATTGTGGAATGGATTCTCTCCATGTATGGCACATAAGGGGAGTGGAATGGAGGTAGCAATAGCAGCCGGCTCTGCACTCTAGGCACAGAGGCAGTGTTGTTCCAAGGAGCCTAGTTTGGGAGGAAGCGGAACTAACAAAGTTGTCTGAACACAGATCAGAAAAAGTGGGCTGGAGACCCTGGAGCAGCTGGGAACCCAGGAGGAGGAGAAGCGTCTAAAAAGCAGGAACAATTCTCTAGTAATCCGTACTTAAGGTTGCATTAATCACATATTCGTGTATTTGCAATGGGGAGAGGGGGAAAAGAGAAATCTGCTCTGTTAGGGCTATAGATGATGGACATTCACTGCAGCTGTGGGTATCTAGTCTTCTTAACATTGCAACTGGTTTGTAGCCTTTCCTAGTCTGTTTTTTAATCTCTTGCTGCTCTACCACCACTAGGAATGGCCCATTTCAGGTATGAAAATCTGGAAACATGGACACTTGCCAGTGCTGGCACCACTGCAAGAGTCAGCCATATTGTAACCCCTACAAAGGCCAACTCTTTGCATTTGGCACTGAGAGTTTGCAAGCCACTGGGGTCTCACACGGTGCTGCAGAGACTACATTAATATTTCATTCCTATATATCCTTGTAGATCGCAGACCTACTCTAATCTCTTTGTTTCGATCACTCCTCTCAGCCGAACAAGCTTCTGATGCTTCCCCTCTGCTGGGTACAAAGCCCTTCACTGCAGCAAATGCATCACCAAAGTCTTCATGTACTATCTCCTTCTGCTGGCAAGGAGGGATCGTTCACATTAAGAGTATGTCTACACTGCATCTGAGAGCAGCCCAGGTAGACAGACTGGTGTTAGCGGGGCTTGCAACTAATGCACTAAAAAGAGCTGTGTAGATATTGCGGCTCAGGCTCCAAAGCCCATTCCTCACTCCCTCAGGCTTGAGAGCCTGAGCGCCAATGTCAAAGCAATGTCTCCACAGCTATTTTTAGTGCATGAACCACACCAACACAAGTCTGTGGATCCAGGCTGGGAGGCTCACTTCCAGATGCAATGTTGACATACTCCCAAATGTCTGAACTAGCTAGAAGGGCTGGCGAGACATGGGGTGGAACAATTTCCTCTCTACAATTGTCTTCAGGTCCTAACACTATCCTGCAGACCATCAAGGGCTTAGCTGGTACTACTTCAGGATTTCGCATCATTCATATTTTCAGACAGTGCATTTTCAATCCTGACGTGGAAGTTAACAGAAGGAATTTCTAGGTCTTGTGTGAAAACGTCCCCTTCCGCTGCCAGTATAATGAATTTCTCCTAGGGATTATCAGGCAACATTCCACACATCCTACTCAGTGTCAGGACATGTTGACCAGTGGAATGAGGTGTGTTGTGTGATCACATCAACTGGGACATCCTGGAGCCCCACACATTGGCCAGAGGAGATGACTTTGAATGAAAGAAGAGACTCAGACACTTAGGAATGACTGGTGATGGATCCACTCTCCTGCCCACTTTTATACACCATCTCTTCAGCAAGGAAACGGGCACAGCCAAAGAGGATGGTATTCCATGCTGCGCTCAGGGTGCAGAGATACTAATGCAGATCTCTGGGCCCTAGGGTGAACAGAATAGCTACAGTGTATCTGAAAAAGGACGCTGAGGAGGGGCGCCAGATACAGCTGCTCTTCTGATAAGAGTTCCAGTGCAACAGGAATGTGCTCTAGACTTGTTCTCTAGCTCTGTGCAAGCCAAGCCTCTTCCTGACTCACCACCCCACCCTCTCTGTAACAAGTGTAATTAAGCACATGAATAATCCTGCAGGGGGAGCATAACTGCTTGGTGCCTAAAGGCCACATTTCCTGTGGCTGACGCCCTCAGCATTATCTCCAACAGCCAGGCAGCCAGAACTAAACAAAAGGTAGGAGGCTGGTAGAGGATTGCACAAAAGAGCTGAGTGGGTGTGATAAGACAACTTCAGATGAGGCCCCTCCATGAAAGTGATACGGATGAGTATTTTTACTGCCAGGTAAGAGCCCTCCAGAACAGCAGACTTTAAGGTGTAGGCTTCCAGCCATGACCACACGCCTGTTTTATGCAAACAGTAATCTCAGCGCAAGCTTCCTTATTTCTTCGCAGCTATTTTTACTGCTGTAGCATGCAAGAGGCCCAACCAAGGATCAGGGCCCCATTGTGCTAACACTGGGCAAACAAACAAAAATTGATGACTGTCCTGAAGAACTTACATTCCAAGTAAAAAGAGACAAGTGGATACAAAACTGAGAAACAGTGAAACAAGGGAACAGTGAGAGGATTACAACCAGAATGATTCAGAGGTACCAGCACACCACCTAACTAACGAGACATCACAGCAGAAGAGAGTTTTAAGGACCTGAAGGAAGATAATGAGGTGGCCTTGTCAGCCCGCGGATGTTTATGGGGAGCTCCTTCATAGGGTCAGCATGGGCACCTAAGTTTGGCTTTCCAAAAGGAAAACAAAACTGGCATTGGCATATTCTCAGTCAAAATTCCTGACTTAAACTAGAACAAAATGAAGCCTTCCTACTACTGTTAAACTTAACTGTTTATCTCAGTCTTCAATCTGGCACTGACTGATTCTCTCAAGTAAACACAGAGCGATCACAGAATTCTATTCTAATCTATGTCTGTTCCCCACCTATTTACTAGGCAGTCATGAAAGACAGTAAATAATCACTGGTCAGAGCAAGCCACTGCATGATCTAAGGATTCAGAGTAGCAGCCGTGTTAGTCTGTATCCGCAAAAAGAACAGGAGTACTTGTGGCATGATCTAAAGCATTTTCTGTTATTCCAGTCCTATATCCTCACACTGCTCAGCTCGTGTACCCCAATACCCTGCTATTCTGGTCCTAAGCAAATCCTGTTAACTGTAACAAATTATGTAGTAAGTTTTATGATGAGGTGAACCGTCATTCAAGGACTAACAAGAGACCCCTAACAAACGTATTTGAATCCCTGTCTCAAGGAAATCTAGTACAAGTTACCTGTAGCACCACCTGTGCGTTATAGATCAGCCTGTCGGTAATTTAGTATTGTTGTCCATTATATGTAGGCTTGGCAAATTAGATTTTTTTAAAAAATATTTGACAGATTACATCAATTGTTATTTTAAAGTTTTTAGATTTTTAGCAATTTAAATTTTCACTCTGTGGGCAATTATACCCTCGTGTCAAACAATTATTTAATGACAGCAGGCACAGAGTTAAAATGACAAACCTCTGTAACCATTAAAATGCAAACTGGCAACATAATATGCCAAAATATACAAAGGAAATAACTTTAAATAAAAAATAATAAATTTCTCAAGCTGGATTCTTCTTATTTCACCTATTTATTAACACTAGAAGCTTTCGAAACAAGAAGTCAAAATAACTGGAAGTTGTTTATTTTGGGAGCCAAATTCCCAAAAGCTGTGGCAACAAGAAAACATTGGTTTTATTTAATACTCACCCCACAGAAGGAGCTCTCTAAACTATGGTTGCTTAAAACCAACTGCCTCATGCAGGCAGAAATATTCATCTCTTCTGTGAATTTATAAGTTAAAATAAATTAACTATTTTGGAGCCACATAGATAGCAACTCTCACCAACTGGAACAAGTGGCAAAATTCACGTATTCCTTGGGTGCCCCTAAATTTTGCTCCAGTTTGAAACTTACCAGACCATATCAGCAGGTGCTCTATGGTCACCACCAGTATGAGGAGCTAGAGGAGGTCAGTCCAAGTGTAGCTCACAGTACTGTACAGCAGTTTGCAAAACCTCATCTTTAATAAGGAAAGTATTTCCATAAATGATAACAGGAGCAAACTCGGCCAGCCTGCACTGCATGATGAAACCTGTAGTCTCTATGGCCTCATTTCTATATTAATAGATATTAAGCTCTTGATATACTTCCCATCCATAGATCTCATAACATCATTTATTCCCATTTTGTGGGTAGTGAAACTGAAGCACAAATTAATAGCCACTTTTTCTAGTTCACTAGTTTTGTGCCTCTCCATCTCTGGGTGTGTGACCAAGACATTTTTGCTAGAGGGAAGAAGGTTGATAGAATAAGTTCATGTCTTTAGAGTGCTTTTCACTTGTAAACTACTATATAAATGTTAATGTTTATTACAAGGGTCTCTCAGGGGAGCCCTGTTCTAAAAACATGTCCAAGTCAGCATATCTGTTAAACCCAGACCCCCTGAAAAACCCCTCCTCACAGCCATAAATTCTCCAATAAGCCCCACTAAGAGGCCTCATTTCACCAAACTGTGCACCATGCCTTAAAGGGCTTCCAGACACCACGGTCTAAGGATCTGTCTTCCAGAACACACGCCCAAACCAACATGGACCAGTACTTGCAGACATGTTTCTGTAGTATCTGGTTGTGTTTCTCTCCATCTTTGGCACTTACCAGTCTGTCAGTCCCAGGCTCCAGCTTAACTTCGGCACTAAGGGGATGGGATACATCATCTGGGGTATCTGGGGATGATGCTTCACCAAGGACTATCAGCCCCTAGAGGAAAGAAAAATGTAAGAATTACTACTGTAGCATGGTGGATGGATTTCTTCAGTCTCATGTCTCTTCCCCTCCTTCACACTCCAGAAACCTAAACTACCACAGCAAGTTTGTGTGTCCAAAGCATCACTCAAACAGGATGCCAGACAGAATCCCTGCTGCCTAGATTTTCATGTCATTTAAGTTAAACTAGTGAAGATCCCATGGCTTTGACTCATCCATAGCATACAATTAGCTCCCTCTCAGGCAAGACTGCTGAATGCTGCCCCCTCCTCTCTGATGCACTGCATATATGAGGAGTCAGCTAGCTGTATGTGAGCAAATACAAAGAGAACATTTGAACAGAGTGGAAAAGAGAATTGCTTCTTGTAATAAAGAATATGAAGTGGATCCTCTATCACAGCAAGACAAAGGGGAGGGCAAAGTCACAACTGTGCCAATGCAAAGGCAATAAACCCTGGCTAAAAACCCCACAACTAACAAGAAGCTCAGAGCAGATTTTCACCATGGATCATGCATTCTCAGAGATCAATACAGGAAAGAAACAATGATATTAGAAGCCCTCTCACCAACATTCTATATAAAGATGGACTACAAGCCATCAGGAACAGTATCCCCAATAATGTCACAGCAAACCTGGTGGCTGAACTTTGTCCTCACCCGCAACTATTTCACATTTGGGGACAATATATACCTTCAAGTCAACAGTACTGCTATGGGTACCCACATGGCCCCAACAGTATGACAATATTTTTATGGCTGACTTAGAACACCGCTTCCTCAGCTCTTGTCCCCTGATGCCCCTACTCTACTTGCAATGCATCGATGACATCATCATCTGGACCCATGGAAAAGAAGCCCTTGAGGAATTCCACCAAGATTTCTACAATTTCCATCCCATCATCCATCTCAGCCTGGACCAGTGCACACAAGAGATCCACTTCCTGGACACTACAGTGTTAATAAGCGATGGTCACATAAACACCACCCTATACCAGAAACCAACCGACCACTATACTTACCTACATGCTTCCAGCTTTCATCCAGGACACACCACACAATCCATTGTCTACAGTCAAGCTCTAAGATACAACCACATTTGCTCCGATCCCCCAGACAGAGACAAACACCTACAAGATTTCTATCAAGCGTTCTTAAAACTACAATACCCACCTGCTGAAGTGAAGAAACAGACTGACAGAGCCAGAAGAGTACCTAGAAGTCACCTACTCCAGGACAGGCCCATACCACTTGGAGCTTAAATCAAAGGCCAGAACTACTCTGCCTCTATGCTTAGAAGATGCTAATAATTCATCATGGCTGTACGTGCATTAGGAGCTGACAAAGATGACCTATTTAACATTCACGAGGAGAGGGGAGAGAAGAGGAGGAAATCTTTTGGTAAGACCTAACTGGGAAGCAAGAGGGGGAAGGTGAGAGGTCGGGCACAAGGACAATATTGGCTCCTATATGTGCCACACCCCCTCCCCCCAGGTAAACAGAACTTAAAGGTGACAACAAGAAAAAGAAACTGGAAACAAAAGGATAACTAGTGAAGGAACAGCAATAATGAGAACAGGACGACAATAAAGCTTGTGAGGGTGGTGGGAGTACATGGAGAGCCTTAACGGCATAAATATACGACGAGGTGAAGGCAAATTAGGACAATGGTCATCTCTGGTTGTGGAGGTGACTGGTCCTTCCCTAGGACACAGGCAGGGCTACTTGGAATGAAGATACCGGATATGGATCAGCCACTTGAAGGCCCCAGAGGCTACACTATGTGTTGCCACACAAGCAATCAGAACTCTAGTTTTCCAGGGACAAGACAAGGCTATTAAGGCCAGGGAAGAGCAAAAATGCCCCAAAGTCCAGAGAATAACTCTGTGGCCATGAACATGGCCCCTTATTATTGCTAAGTTATTTATTTTTTTAAACTGCACACTTATCCTAGCTGCACTTTTCCACACCAAAACTCAGGCCCGAACTTCACTGCCATCATTCCTTCCTCCCTGCACTCCTGGATCCTGTGCCAACACCTGCATCCTCCCAGAGCGCGCCACAAGCCCTTGCACGGACATTTAGTGTAGCAACAACTGCATCTGAGCTGTATCGATGGCACTGATCCCATATTTGAGCCTTTCTGAGAGCCTAACATCAGATCTAAAACAGCAGTCCACTGGGTTTCCAGAAAATCATGGTGGCCACCCATAACCTTGTAATTAATTTAGGTAAAAATCATGTAATGAGATAAGCATGTTTAAATGAAAGGGGTAGATGGTTTCTGATGAGCAGTCCTGGCTGCCTCTATTCTTCCATCTCTCTCCTTCCTTATTACCCCTAAGGAAACTACCCAATGTCCAGGGTGGATATTAATTTATTAAATTTCTATGGTTTTCCAGGTACACAGGAGGGTGTTGGGCTGAGAAGGGATGAGGAGATACTGGCTTCCGGAATTCTGGAAACGATTAAGTACTGCTGTGGTTCTTCTCCCAGCTGCCCTAAAGTCTGATCTACCCAAAGTGACCCATCACCTTTTGTAACCAGTTCCAAACCCACCCAAGGTTGGGAACCAGCAGCAGGGAGGTAGATCAGGTAGAGGAAAACTGGCATGGACCTAGCAACAGAGAGACTGGCACTGAAGAATGGTGTGTTGGAAATCCAAGGGAAGTCATCATCTTCTCCTGGCACTCATGGATTTGTATGCCCTCTGTTTTGCTCAGGGAAAGCAAGAGTGAGGAGGCAGGAAAAGTCAGAGTTACAAAGGGCTTTACTATCTTCAGTTCATCCTGAGTAAGAAAACGAGTGGATGAGCCTAACTGTTCTGTGGGGTCTAAGAAAACTGCAATGATCAGGTCTAGCACTTTGGATACTTACTAACAGTAATTGATTTTTTTTTTTTTTTTTTTTTTTTAAATTGCAAGTCAGTCATTTCATTCTCAGTACCTGAATAGTGTCTTAGTTGAACCTGCCATTGTACTGTTGTCAGACTGAGCTTCTCTGACTAATATACAAAAGCTTTAAGAATGCAGCTCACCATGTGGAATGCAGGGGAGAGGAAGCCTTTTATTTTAAAATAAAGATTGATGTTTTAAAAATCTTCATTTAAAACTCTGAAAGTATATATATTTTTTTAAGTTTCCATATAGGATATTTATTACCAATTCCTACCTTAAGTTCTCTCTCAGGCACTATTATCTTGAATTGGACTGTGGAATTGGCTAGATTTTTCTCATCAACACCCTATGTAATTTATCACACTATCAGAATGGCACCCTTCCTTTAGATAGTTGGGTGTTTTATTTTACTTTTTCAAGCATCAATGATTTACTCTTCTTTGTAATAATAGGTAGGGATAAGATCATTAACTGCTATCACAGTTACGGTGACCAGATGTCCCAATTTTATCAGGACTGTCCCGATATTTACTTGTTTGTCCTGCGTCCCAACTGATGTTCAGTCTGGAGGCAATCTGTCCCCGATATTTTGCACCCCAGTGCACAAGTGGAGGGGGCTGGTGCCACTGGCCTCGCCCTGACTCCGCCCCCTTGGGTCCTTCCCCAAATCCCCACCTTGGCCCCGCCTCTTCCCCAAGCATGCCGCATTCCTCCCCCGTCCCCCAGGCTTACGCAAATCAGCTGCATGGCGATGCAAGCGCTGGGAGGGAGGGGGGAGAAGCAGGACAAGAGCAGCCTGCTCAGGGTGTTGTCATTTTCTCTAACTTAAAAAACCTAGCAATGTGAGAGATGCCCGAGAAGGCTTTATGAAATGAAGACAGACATTATGCAATTTACTTCATAAGCATATTTATTCTCCCAAACATAAGAAGCAGACACAATATGTCCAAAATGAAGATGTGACACTGCAGCCCATATTCTCCATAGTTGTTTTATTATGATGAAATTTATATAAGATGAATCATGTAAGGTGTCACTGGAAAAACTATGATTTGCTGAATGATTATCTATTTATATGCATATATCATTTTTGTATCCGAAGTTATGAATATTGACTACGGATCTGTATTTCAAATGTGCTTACTCTGGAAAAAAAAAACACCCACAGGTAGCCTTTCAGGTACAACAATGGTAAAGATAGACACTGCCAATGGCTCATCAGCAAAGACAATAAGCTGTGGAACAGCTTAGCCTTCCTGTGCAACGGTTCTCAAACTGGATTGGGACCCCAAAGTGGATCATGACAAGGGTGACCCAATGTCCAGATTTTATAGGGACAGTTCCGATATCTGGGGCTGTCTCTTATATAGGTGCCTATAGCTCCCCCTCCCACCCTCATCCCAATTTTTTCACATTTGCTGTCTGGTCACCCTAGTGATGAACAATGTTCCCTCTAATTTTTTCCCACTCATGTGTGGAATAAATTTTGTTATGTGAACTAAGATAATGTGCAGCTGTGCGCCACCAGAAGAAACAAAAAACCTAGATATATATCGGCTCTATGAGCTAAGATGTGAAAAAATTATCTACTTTATATTGTTTTTAAGAAGTTACCAGTAGGGATAATTACTCAGCCAGCACAAGTTAGGTATTTTAGAACTCATTACTCAAAGAATTAAATTTAAGTGTAAAAGAGAAATAAAAATTATGAAATGCCCAGAGCAGTCAAAAAATTAAAGCAACACACTTTGAAAGAATAAAATTACAGAGATATGTGCGCATTGCAGGAAGAAGTAACAACAACAAGTGTTGGGAGGTGTGTGACACACAGCCTAGGTGTGTGCTGGCTGCGGGGGAAGTTTCTGAGAGATGCTCTCCCCCTCCTGAACCATGTCCCTCCTCCCCCACTCTGCAGAGATGGGGTACATGGGCAGGGGAGAGACAGTGTGTGCGCGAGCATTGCTGGGAAAGTCTCCAAACATGCGCTGTCTATTTAAGGCACTCACTCACTCACTCACTGGAAGGCTTGTTCAATCATAGAGCTGCTGCGAGTCCTGAGCCCCGTCTCTGCTACCCTGTTCTGTGGAGATGGGGTACAGGGGCTGGAGGAGACCCTGACATCAGCATCCTCCTTTCCACCACCAGGCTCTGCCCAGCCAGCAAGAGGGTCCCAGGAGCAGCTGCACAAGCAATGTCGCCGCAGAGCAGCAGTGGGGGAGGGGCACCTGAACACATGTTGCTGGCTGGATGGGCATGGCTCTGCCAATCAACTGCACAGCACTTGAATCTCTCCTGGGCAGCTGCCCAAGCGCACAGCTTACAGGGAACACAGGTTGCGACCCCATTTTAATGGGTTTGCCAAGACTGGCTTAGACTTTCTGGTACCCAGGGCTGGAGCCAAAGCTGAGTTGAAGCCCAAGCCCCACTGCGTAGGCCAAAGCCGACTGCCTGAGGCTGAAGCCCTTGGGCTCTGGCTTCAGTCTCCCCTCTTGGGGCCGTGTAGTAATTTTTGTTGTTAAAAGGGGGACGCAGTGCAATGAAGTTTGAGAACCCAACTGTAAACTAGCGATTAAAAATTTTTATCACGCAATTAATCACATTGTTAAACAATGACAGAATAGCATTTTTAAATATTTGATATTTTCTACATTTTCAAATAATTGATTTCAATTACAACAGAATGCAAAGTGTATTGTGCTCACTTTGTATTTATTTTTTATTACAAATACTTGCACTGTAAAAAACAAAACAGTATTTTTCAATTAATCTAATACAAGTACTGTAGTGCAATCTCTATCATGAAAGTTGAACTTACAAATGTAGAATTATGTACAAAAAAATTACTGCATTCAAAAAACATAAAATTTTAGAGGCTACAAGTCCACTCAGTCCTACTTCAACCAATTGCTCAGACAAAAGTCTGGTTACAATTTGCAGGAGATAATGCTGCCCATTTCTTGTTTACAATGCCACCTGAATGTGAGAACACACTTTAGCATGGCACTGTTGTAGCCAGCATTGCAAGATATTTACATGTCAGATGTGCTAAAGATTCATATGTCCCTTCATGCTTCAACCACCATTTCAGAGGACATGCGTCCATGCTGATGACAGGTTCTGCTCAATAACGATCCAAAACAGAGCAGACTGATGCATGGTTATTTTCATCATCTGAGTCAGACGCCACCAGCAGAAGGTTAGATTTCTTTCTTGTGTAGTTTCTGCATCTGAATGTTGCTCTTTTAAGACTTCTGAAAGCAAGCTCCACACCTCCTCCCGCTCAGATTTCAGAAGACAATTTAGATTCTTAAACCTTGAGTCAAGTGCTGTAGCTATTTTTAGAAGTCTCACATTGGTACCTTCTTTGCCTTTTGTGAAATCTGCTGTGAAAGTATTCTTAAAACCAACATATGCTGGGTTATCATCCAAGACTCCTATAACATTAAATATATGGCAGAATGCAGGTAAAACAGAGCAGAGGACATACAATTCTCCTCCAAGCAGTTCAGTCACACATTTAACTAATACTTTTTTTTTTTTAAACGAGCATCAGCAGCATAGGAAGTGTCCCCTTTGGAATGGTGGCCAAAGCACGAAGGTGCATATGAATATTTAGCACATCTGGCATGTAAATACCTTGCAACGCCCACTACAAAAAGAGAAAACACGGTTACTCACCTTTGTAACTGTTGTTCTTCGAGATGTGTTGCTCATATCCATTCCAGTAGGTGTACGCGCCGCTCGTGCACGTTCATCAGAAGACTTTTACCCTAGCAACTCCAGCCCGGTCCGAGCGCGAACGCACTCGGTGCACAGGACGCAGGGTAAGTGCCGCTTCATCAGGAGGCGTCTTGAGGCACTAGGTCTCGCTGCCTCCATTGGTCTCGGTCTGAGCCTTGCAAATGCGGAACTTCATTTGGAGATTGTGCGATGTCCCAGGATTCAACGGCGTCGTGTGGGATCGCTGTGGGCCATCGGCTTTTTACGGTCGAGCACGGTTGACCTCGGCGAACAGGCATGGCCCCGGCGCCGGGCGCGGGAGAGGGCTAGCCCCGAACCGCCTAACTATTCACACTAGAACCATAACTACAACTATCTATACAAGTGAACTATAATTAAAACTAAAATTAGGAATAGAACGATGAACAAAGAGAAGCTAGGGACATGGAGGACAGCTTTGCACGCGTCCACAGTTCCACGAC